>NC_053026.1:174316411-174586196 GCF_003073215.2 Triticum urartu | reverse complement strand
AGTTTTGCAAAAAAGTAAAAATAATAATTTCTGTACTAATGGCGCACAGTGGCACAGTGCACCATTACTAGTTTAAACTAGTAATGGCGCACTATGCAACGGTGCGCCATTAGTAGTTTTGCAAAAAAGTAAAAAAAATACAGTAGTGGCGCACTCTATGGCTGGTGCGCCATTAGTAGTTCTAACTACTAATGGCGCACTCTGCCCGGATGCGCCATTAGTATGTTTGAAAAAATGAAAAAAAACATTTTGTTACTAGTGGCGCACCGTGTGCCTGGTGCGCCATTAGTGTCTTCCACACTAATGGCGCACCAACAGATGGTGCGCATTAGTATATAGTAATGGCGCACCACATGTCTGGTGCGCCATTAGTGTCAATTCCATCTATAGCCCTTTTCCTAGTAGTGTAGAGCTATAAATGTATGAAAGCTCAAAAAAAGAAACTAGTGGGTGTGCATCCAACTTGCTTGCTCATGAAGACATAGGGCACTTGAGGAGGCCCATTGTTGGAATATACAAGCCAAGTTCTATAATGAAAAATTCCCACTAGTATATGAAAGTGATAACATGAGCGACTCTCTACTATGAAGATCATGGTGCTACTTTGAAGCACAAGTGTGGTAAAAGGATAGTAACATTGTCCCTTCTCTCTTTTTCTCTCATTTTTTTGGGCCTTCTCCTTTTTTATGGCCTTTCTCTTTTTTGGGCCTTCTATTTTTTTATGGCCTTTCTTTTTTTATACCTCACTTGGGACAGTGCTCTAATAATGATGATCATCACACTTCTATTTATTTACAACTCAAAGATTACAACTCGATACTAGAACAAAGATGACTCTATGTGAATGCCTCCAGTGGTGTACCGGGATATGCAATGAACCAAGAGTGACATGTATGAAAGAATTATGAATGGTGGCTTTGCCACAAATACTATGTCAATTACATAATCATGCTAAGCAATATGACAATGATGAATGTGTCATGATGAACGGAATGATGGAAAGTTGCATGGCAATATATCTCGGAATGGCTATGGAAATGCCATAATAGGTAGGTATGGTGGCTGTTTTGAGGAAGATATAAGGAGGTTTATGTGTGAAAGAGTGTATCATATCATGGGGTTTGGATGCACCGGCGAAGTTTGCGCCAACTCTCAATGTGAGAAAGGGCGAAGCACGGTACCGAAGAGGCTAGCAAGGATGGAAGGGTGAGAGTGCGTATAATCCATGGACTTAACATTAGTCATAGAGAACTCACATACTGATTGCAAAAATCTACAAGTCATCAAAAACCTCGGCACTACGCGCATGCTCCTAGGGGGATTGATTGGTAGGAAAAGACCATCGCTCGTCCCCGACCGCCACTCATAAGGAAGACAATCAAATAACACCTCATGTTTCAAATTTGTTGCATAGCGTTTACCGTACATGCATGCTACGGGACTTGCAAACCTCAAAACAAGTATTTCTCAATTTCACAACTACTCAACTAGCACGACTTTGATATTATTACCTCCATATCTTAAAACAATCATCAAGCATCAAACTTTTCTTAGTATTCAACACACTCATAAGAAAGTTTCATTATTAATCTTGCATACCAAGCATATTAGGATTTTAAGAAAATTACCATGCTATTAAGACTCTCAAAATAATCTAAGTGAAGCATGAGAGATCCATAGTTTCTATAAAACAAATCCACCACCGTGCTCTAAAAGATATAAGTGAAGCACTAGAGCAAAATTATAAAACTCAAAAGATATAAGTGAAGCACATAGAGTAAAACTATAAAGCTCAAAAGATATAAGTGAAGCACATAGAGTATTCTATCAAATTCCAAATCATGTATGGCTCTCTCAAAAGGTGTGTACAGAAAGGATGATTGTGGTAGACTAACAAGCAAAGACTCAAATCATAAAAGACGCTCCAAGCAAAGCACATATCATGTGGTGAATAAAAATATAGCTCCAAGTAAAGTTACCGATAGAAGTAGATGAAAGAGGGGATGCCTTCCGGGGCATCCCCAAGCATTGGGTTTTAGGTGTCCTTAGATTATCTTGGGGGTGCCATGGGCATCCCTAAGCTTAGGTTCTTGCCACTTCTTGTTCCATAATCCATCAAATCTTTACCTAAAACTTGAAAACTTCACAACACAAAACTTAAAGTAGAAAACTCGTGAGCTCCGTTAGCGAAATAAAACAAAATAACACTTCAAGGTACTGTAATGAAATCATTATTTATTTATATGGGTGTTAAAACTACTTTATTCCAACTTCTCTATGGATTATAAATTATTTTACTAGCCATAGATTCATCAAAATAAGCAAACAACACACGAAAAACAGAATCTGTCATAGACAGAACAGTCTGTAGTAATCTTTAGCTAGCGCAAGATCTGCAATCCCAAAATTCTAAAGTAAATTTCTCGACGTGAGTAATTTATCTATTAATCATCTGCAAAAAGAATTAACTAAATAGCACTTTCCAAATAAAAATGACAGCAGTTATCGTGAGCGCTAAAGTTTCTGTTTTTTACAGCAAGTTCAACAAGACTTTCCCCAAGTCTTCCCAATGGTTCTACTTGGCACAAACACTAATTAAACACAAAAAACACAACCAAATCAGAGGCTAAATAATTTATTTACTGAATAACAGCAATGATAAATATTGGGTTGACTCCCAACAAGCGCTTTTCTTTAAATCCTTAAAGCTAGGCATTGATAATTTTAATGATGCTCACACGAAAGACAAGAATTGAACCACAAACAGAGCATCATAAAACACGTGACAAACACATCTAAGTCTAACATATTTCCTATGTATAGGAATTTTATAGGCAAACAAATTATCAAGGCAAGCAAAAATTAGCATATGCAAGGAAGTGGAAAGAAACAATAGCAATTTCAACATAACGAGAGGTAATTTAGTAACATGAAAATTTCTACCACCGTATTTTCCTCTCTCATAATAATTGCATGTGGGATCATAAGAAAATTCAACAAAATAGCTATCACACAAAATATTTTCAACACGATCCATATGCATGCAAAGTTGACACTCTTCCAAAATAGTGGGATTAACATTAACTAAAGTCATGACTTTTCCAAACCCACTTTTATCAAAAACTTCATAAGATTGAACACTCTCCAAATATGTGGGATCTAAAGTTGACATTCTTCCAAACCCACTTTCAATATTATTGCAAACATTATAATCAATCTCATATTCATCATCATGGGGCTCAAATAAATTTTTAATATCAAAAGAAGAATCACCCCAATCATGATCATTGCAACAAGTAGAGGACATAGCAAAACTAGCATCCCCAAGATTAGGGTTTTGCATTATTAGCACAATTGACATTAATAGAATTTATAATAACATCATTGCAACCATGCTTTTTATTCAAAGATCTATCGTGAATCACTTCATAAAATACTTCATCGCAATTTTCAGATTCACGAATTTCAAGCAAAACTTCATAAAGATAATCTAGTGCACAAAACTCACTAGCAATTGGTTCAACATAATTGGATCTCTTAAAGAGATTAGCAAGTGGATGAGGACCCATGGATCTTAGGTTTTCTGTTTGGTGATAAATAAACAACTATTCCAACCATACGAGCAAACAAGAAATGGGCAAAAGAGGCAAATGGGAAAGAGAGGGAGGATAGAGAGAGAGGGCGAATAAAATGGCAAGGGTGAAGTGGGGGAGAGGAAAACGAGAGGCAAATGGAAAATAATGTAATGCAGGAGATAGGGATTGTGATGGGTACTTGGTATGTTGACTTTTGCATAGACTCCCCGGCAACGGCGCCAGAAATTCTTCTTGCTATCTCTTGCGCACTGCGTTGGATTTCCCCGAAGAGGAAGGGATGATGAAGCAAAGTAGCATAAGTATTTCCCTCAATTTTTGAGAACCAAGGTATCAATCCAGTAGGAGGCTACGCTCGAGTCCCTCGTACCTACACAAAAACAATAGCTCAACGCAACCAACGCGCTTAGGGGTTGTCAATCCCTTCACGGTCACTAACGAAAGTGAGATCTGATAGAGATGATAAATAATATTTTTGGTAGTTTTGGTATAAAGATTCAAAGTAAATAAAGTACCAGGGTCCATAGGTTTCACTAGTGGCTTCTCTCAAGATAGCATAATCTATGGTGGGTGAACAAATTACGGTTGAGAAATTGACAGAATTGAGCATAGTTTTGAGAATATCTAGGTATGATCATGTATATAGGCATCACATCCGAGACAAGTAGACCGAAATGATTCTGCATCTACTACTATTACTCCACTCATCAACCGCTATCCAGCCTGCATCTAGAGTATTAAGTTAAAAACAGAGTTATGCCTTAAGAAAGACGACATGATGTAGAGGGATAATGTCATGCAATATGATAAAAATCCCATCTTGTTATCCTCGATGGAAACAATACAGTACGTGCCTTACTGCCCCTTCTGTCACTGGGAAAGGACACCGCAAGATTGAACCCAAAGCTAAGCACTTCTCCCATGGCAAGAACAACCAATCTAGTAGGCCAAACCAAACTGATAATTCGAAGAGACCTGCAAAGATAACCAATCATACATAAAAGAATTCAAAGAATATTCAAATATTATTCATAGATAGACTGGACCATAAACTCACAATTCATTGGTCTCAACAAACACACTGCAAAAAGAAGATTACATCGAATAGATCTCCACAAGAGAGGATGAGAACATTGTATTGAGATCCAAAAAGAGAGAAGAAGCCATGTAGCTACTAGCTATGGACCCGTAGGTCTGAAGTAAACTACTCACACTTCATCGAAGGGGCTTGGATGATGATGTAGAAGCCCTCCGTGATCGATGCCCCCTCCGGTGGAGCTTTGGAACAGGCCCCAAGATGGGATCTCGTGGATACAGAAAGTTGTGGCGGTGGAATTAGGTATTTGGCTCCGTACCTGATCGTTTGGGGGTACGTGGATATATATAGGAGGAAGAAGTACGTTAGTGGAGCTTCGGAGGTGCTCACGAGGCAGGGGGGCGCGCCCCCTACCCTTGTGAGCACCTCGTGGCTTTCTTGACGGAGGGTCCAAGTCTCCTGGATCTTATCTGATGAGAAAATCACGTTTCCAAAGGTTTCATTCCGTTTGGACTCCGTTTGATATTCCTTTTCTTTGAAACCCTAAAACAGGCAAAAAACAACAATTCTGGACTGGGCCACCGGTTAATAGGTTAGTCCCAAAAATAATATAAAAGTGGAAAATAAAGCCCAATAATGTCTAAAATAGTAGATAATATAGATACGTTGGAGACGTATCAGTCATTACGGGTCCTCTTGATCCATAGATGGACCAAGGAGGTGCCCTTTTTGCCTCGATGTGACGTTGAACGCCGTGAGGGTCTAGGTAGTCCACGAGGTGCTTGCCATAACGGTGTGGAGCCGGCCAAGTGTTGTGGTTTTCCTGCATTGGCCTGTCCTGACCTCTAGGGGGTCGGTGTTGGTGTCAAAACCAGTGGATATCAGGTAGGGGGGTCCTGAGCTGTGGATCTTGGATCAATGGGGAACAAGGGACGGAGGACACGATGTTTAACCAGGTTCAGGCCCTCTCTAAGAGGTAAAACCCTATGTCCTTCTTGATTATATTGAAATGTATATGACGATTACAGAGTCGATCTACCACGAGATCAGATGAACTAAAACCCTAGGCGAGTAGTATGATGGTTTTTGTTCTAGCCTCTATGGACTAAACCCTCTGGTTTATATAGACACGAGGAGAACTAGGGTTACACATGGTCTTTTACACGGAAAGAATAAGCATGCCAAATCATCTATCTAGACTTGGAGGACACACCAAGGCACCCAAGGCTTCCTGCCCAGATAGGGAGTCTCCTCATAGTTCGGCCTTCTAGAATTGGTAGTGAGGCCCAACCGTCTGGCCCACGAGAGATAGGTCGGCACGACAAGGACCCCCTAATCTAGGACTTCCTTAGTAGCCCCTGAACTTGCCTCCAACGCTGGTGCTTCATCGTGTCTTGAGATCTTTATACACCCGATGTCTCCGGCTTGCGGGTGAGTTCCTCTCCTTCTTCATGTTCAGCATAATCCCCCCATGCCCTGAAGAAGCAACGCAGGCCCAAGTTGGTCCTGCTTGATGACAGCTCGGATTCCAAAGAGGAATATGCAGTGTCCGAACAGGTTCCCAAGAGGAACCCCAGAGCCAAGCTCCCCACCGAAAGGTACGGATCTGGAGATTCCTAGGCACTTATTTTATTTTGCCTATAATCAATACTTTGTGTGTACTTTATGTTATAGTCCACCGCGCGATGTCCCTACCGACCAAGTCTCGGAGGGGAATTCTTCGTCAGCCGAACCGGCGGAGAGCGGGACCGTGTCGCACCCTACGCCTCCTTTAGCCACTGGGGAGGCCATGGAGGTACTGTCTCGCAGGACCCCTCCCGGCCCGGACACGGGAGGTGGCGGCGAGGTCATGGCCGAGGTCAATACCTCAATCACTGAAGACCAGGAGGGGATCCCTCCTGGGAAGCAAGAAGGGGGTGTCTGGCTGACCTGAGCCCTCCCGAAAAATGGCTCCGGAGCCCCCTAGGCCTTCAGAGGCATCAATTCGGTCCTCCATCGAAGGGGAGCCGGGGCCCCGCCGCTAGCACAGAACACCGGCGATCGGATAGCGGCTGGGTGGCCGGATGTGACGAAGGAGGCTTTGAATAGCTCCTCCGTCAATGCGGAGCACCGTGCCCTAATGGGCATGGTGCTGCAAAGTATTCAGTCCGTTAACAGCGGACTGAAGGAAGCCTTCAGTGGCCTCCTCACGGGCTTCGAGGTAAGCCATGTAATGTTCTTTCCATAAGGCGGATTTTTTAAACAAAGTTGCACCATCCTTGTATATAACAGCCCTCTAGACTCTGCCACGATTGAAAAACCTGGCAGAGGATCGAAAATCATGGAATCGGGAGTTTTAAACAATGTTGTCTTCTTTTTTTGTTTTTTGTAGACCTCATCCTTGGCGGCGGCTGCTAATGCTGCGACGCTGGGTGAGATGAATCAGAAGCTCAAAAGCTCTAATGAGGAGCTGACCTCGTCAACAAGCGGTTTGACGAAGCATAATGTTAGTCTGATTGAGACTTAGTAATATGTATTTCTCTTGTCGAACAAGGTATTCGGGATGATCGCTAAGCAAGAGGCGCTTAATTATAATTGCAGCAGTAACTGTAGAAGTTGGGGGCCTCAAGGCCTAATTGAAGAAGGCCAAGGAATAGGCGGCCGAATAGAAGGCAGCGGCTGTGAAGGCAACTGCTGAACTCAAGACTGTGAAGACCGTCAGTGAGAAGCATGAGGACCGAGTGGCCGAAGTGCAGCAGGAGCTCAAGGATGCCGTCACTAAATGTGAGGACCATGAGCAGAAAATTAAGGGTCAACCCACCGACCTATCCTAGGTGAAGCAGGAAGTCCAGGAGGCCAGAACGGAGACGCGAGGTGCCCGAGAGGAGCTCCGTCAAGTGAAGAAAATTGTCGATGGTAAGCCATACTTACTGCAGATTGTCTTTGGTGGCCATAGGTTCGCGTTGCACACACGAGTCTAGTGTTCCTTAGGCGCATTTGCGGAGCTCTCGAGGAGGGATGTCGACGCAGCAAGGTATTATGCATCTCGAGAGGGTGATATTGAAACACAAGTTGTTCTGGGCACAATTCCAGGTGCTCGAACACCCTCCCCTCCTGAGAAACTAGATGAAGCAACTGATGGAGCTGTATCGGATGGCAGAACCAGCCATGAAGGACCTCTGTGTCTGGCTGTGGCCTGCAGAGCCATTACCGAGTAGTTACTTTGGCCTGGTGCAGAAGCTGCATGACGCGACTTCCTGGATTGACATTGTTAAGCGCTTTGTCTGCATTGAGGGAGCTCGGATGGCCTTCGCGAAGACCATGGTGCACTGGCCCAAGATCAAGCCTGCTGAGATGGCCACCAGTCCCCCTCCTACTGGAAAGGAGAATCGATGTTCTGAACGGTATTTCCCCATCATGATGGACGGTGCTCGGGCGATCGAGGACCAGTATCCCAAAGATGTAATCCTTGAATGAATGAACTATCATGTGTTTAATGACAATTGAACCTTTTGCTTCAGAATGCGGTTGTTTTGTATGGTTTATCATAGGTGCATCTTTTTTATTTAGTTTGACTCATGTGCGGCCGTTTTGAACTTGAAAGTGACCAGTCATCGGCTTCAGCCCCCATGTAGATGCTATGAGGGGTCTTTCGTACTCTACATTGTGACCCATAGCCAACGTCTCGGTGCCCGGAGGCGGTAGTGTGTGAGGGAAACGAGGCAATCGGACTATGCAGTTTTATTACTTACACTTAGCCATAGGGGGTTGACTGCGGGGGCTAGTGACTAGCCCCTTGTGTTTTGTGATGTTCGGGAGAGCCGAGGTATCTATCACGTGGTTTGTGCAAAGGCAAACCCTTCATATATCATGGGGTAATCGCTATCGATTTTGGGTTTGACACTTGTCATCGGATCATAGACCAGTTCTCGCTTATTATGACAGTCAATTTTCGGCTTTCTTTGCTGATGTACTTAACCAGGCTAGCCGGAATTACAATCACAATGGTTTTCCCTTTATCTTCTTAGCTGAATGCGCGAAATGTAAGAAGTTAAACACAGGAGCCGGGTAACCCACCTATTGACCCAAGACATAATTCGGAACCAATTCATATAATGCAATATCCAAGACGCCGAACACATAGGGAAAAATTAGTGCTGGACTTGATGCATGGCGCGAGTATTATGGTCGAGCCCCTGGTCGATTAGCCGATTGCATCTCAGAGAAAATGTATGTCGAACTAGTCGAAGAGCAGAAAAAAGGTGCAATATAAATGACTGCTAGAGGATAGTAGAAAACGGTCTTTATTTCCAATGAGCTCATGACGTCTATCTGTACAATTCGAAATGTCAAGGCATCTATTATAGGCACTTTATAAGAACAAGAAGGTTTTATAGATGAAAGGTTGACATGGGGCCTTGATGCGTGGGTTGATGTCCCTACTGTGCCCTGCTGCACGTCCGCGCCTTTGCTTCTGTTTTGAAGAAAAACTCCGTGGAGGGGAGGGGAAATCGGTGGATAGGCCCTTGACGAGGAGCCTTGAGAGGTCGTCATGTTGTTCTAGCTTCATGTTGGGTAGGTCCTAGATGGTACCTGTTGGCGTCTGAAGACGTGTGTGACCGTAGCTCGGTTAAGCTGGGCACTTGGCATTTGGTTTAGTTTAGGCCCATGGGAGCCCATGGTATCTTGAGCGTGAAGTTGTGCTAACGAGGCACGTGGTGTGTGAGTGGGTTGGGCATGCTGTGGGGGGTGTACCCCTATTTAATTGGATCTTAGGGAGGCTCTTCAAATGGATATAGAGCACGGGCTCATTCCCTTGTTTCCCGTGCCTTGACGGTGGGCTGATACTTGGGCCCCTCGATGCTGGTTTGGACATCGGCTACTAGAGTTGGTGTATGTTCCTCAGTCCGGAGTGAGCGCTCCGTTTTGCCATTGATTGTGATGACGCCCTTTGGTCCGGGCATCTTTAACTTTAGGTATGCATAATGGGGGACATCATTGAAATGAGCAAACGCTGTTCGGCCCAGAAGTGTGTGATAGCCGCTGCAAAAAGGGACAATGTCGAAGATCAAGTCTTCGCTACGGAAGTTGTCCGACGAGCCGAACACTACTTCCAAAGTGAGGATGCCCGAGCAGCAGGCCTCCATGCCCGGGATTACCCCTTTGAAAGTAGTGTTACTAGGTTTAATCCTTGATAGGTCAATACCCATTTTCCTCACTGTATCTGAATAAGTCAGATTGAGGCTACTACCTCCGTCCATGAGGACTATAGTGAGGTGTTACCCATCGATAATAGGGTCAAGAACTAGGGCTACCGATCCTCCTTGACTGATACTGGTCGGATGGTCTCTGTGGTTGAAAGTGATCGGGCATGCCGACCATGAGTTAAATTTCATGGCTACATGCTCTATGGTGTAGACATCCCGGAGTGCACGTTTTTGCTCCTTCTTGGGTATATGGGTGACATAGATTGTATTCACCATCTTTACCTCAGGAGAACTGTTTCTGGCCCCCATTGTTCAGCCTGTGGGGTTCCCCATCGTCCTTGCTGCGGGGGCTTTTGCCTATGTCCTCGGTTTTGAGCTTGCCGGCCTGTTTGATCACCCAACAGTTATGGTTGGTGTGGTTGCCAGGTTTGTCAGGTGTTCTGTGGATCTGGAAGGGCCTGTCCAGAATTGTGTCGAACTTAGTGTTTCCATCCTAGTTCCCCTAAGAGGGTTTCTTCTGTGGTCCTGATTTGGAGTTACAGAATCTGGCATTTCCTGTCGTGTCTTCGGCTTCACTGCAGTTCTGGCAGCATTTATTTTTGTTGCGCCATGGTTTCCCATTTCCATCTCGGACTTTCGAGGTGTCGGAGTGTTCGGGGTTGGTGCTTATCCGAGCCAACCAGTTGTCTTCTCCTGCACAAAAGCGGGTTAAGAGAGAGGTGAGAGCCAACATCGTCCTCGGCATATCTTGGTCGAGTTAGCGTGCGAGCCATTCATCCCGGATACTATGCTAGAATGCAGCTATAGCTTCAGCATGCGGACAGTCGACAATTTGGTTCTTTTTTGTCAAAAACCGATTCCAAAACTATCGGGCTGATTGACCGAGCTGTTGGACCACATGGCTCAAGTCATCGACATCCAGAGGATGGACATAAGTGCCTTGAAAGTTGGCTCTGAAAGCATCCTTGAGCTCTTCCCAACTCCCTATGGAGTTGTCAAGGAGGTTGTTGAACCAATGCCTGGCTGGTCCTTTGTGCTTAAGTGGTAGGTATTTTATGGTGTGGAGATCGTCTCCTCGAGCCATATGAATGTGGAGAAGAAAATCTTCGATCCATATGCTCGGGTCTGTGTTCCCGTCGTATTGTTGAATGTTTACGTGTTTAAACCCTTCGGGCAATTGATGCTGCATTACCTCATCCATGAAGCACATCGGATGAGCGGCGCCCCTGACTTGGGCTACATCATGCCGGGGATCAGTTGTCATATCGGACGGGGCTGCTCCCGAAATCTATCGTTTTGGTCGCTCCATGTTTGGTATCTCACCTGTCCAGCTGGGGTGTAATCTCAAGGTCCGTAGATGGATCTTGTCTGCCCTACTCTAATAGCCAGGTTGTGCAGGAGATCATATTGTATTCTGGTTGTGTTGCCTCCATGCCTTTGTGGCAAGGGGGAGCGGGTGGGTGTTCGGCCTCTTGAGTTGGCCTATCCCTTCCTCAAGGGGGCGGTCTCGCCGGTCTGCCTGTGTATATCTTGGTGGTTCGGGTGCTAGGGCCTCATCGTCGAAATGTGGGAGCTGCTTCCGCTTTGGGTAGCTTTTGGTTTGCTATTCATAGTCGTACCCTTCTTCGGCTGCCAGGACTTTTGTCCATCTATCATTGAGGGTGTTCTGTTCAGCCTTCAGCTGCTGCTGCTTCTTCTTCAAGCTTCGCACAGTGGCTATGAGTTGCTGTTTGAACCGCTCTTGGTCTAGTGGATCCTCCGGAACGATGAAATCCTCGGCTCCGAGGCTGACCTCCTCTTCGGAGAAAGACAAATAATTACTATCTTTGGAGTCTTTGGGTCCTCGGGGTTATACTGAGCCCCATGCCCTTCTAAGCCATCAAGTTGTTGCTCGGGGCGGGTCGCCGAGGTCTTCCGCATTTTCCGGGGTGTCATCTTCTCCAGTGCCTATATTGCTTTCCCTGCCTCGACGCCTCTTGGATCGTTGGTGTTGTATTCAGCGTTTGGGTGGCTCCTCGCCAGGCTTGCTGCTATCTCTCCTGGGGGTGCCATCCCTGTTGTTAGTGCCATCGCTGTTATCCTTCGGGGTGTTCACCATGTAGACATCGTAGGTGGAGGTGGTCGTCCATCGGCCGGTGATGGGAGGGGTAGTGTCAGCGTGGGCCATGGCTTCGCTATCTTCGTCTATGTCATCGTCCTATTCAGAGGTGTAGTCAATCATGTCGGTTAAGTCCTCGATAGTGGCTACAAAGTGGGTGGTGGGTGCGACATAAAATTCCCTGTGGCCCGCCTCCCGGCCCCGTTGAGCGTAAGCTGAGGATGAGCCACCCAAGATAGTCATCATCTCTATCTAGTCTAGCCCCTCGTTTATTAGGGTGAGATCACCCGGGTTAATGCATGAGAATTCGTCGGAGTCAAACTTCGGTGTGATGGTGAGGCAAGGGGAGAAACCAGCTAGGGCTGACTCCTGGTCCTCGGACGCCGAACTTGTCTCAAGGCTCGAAGCCAGGTCCACCGTAAGGAGGGTGACTCGGGTGCGAGGTGAGAGCCGATCTGGAGATCGGATCGGGAATATGTCCCAAAGTCGATGCTTGGGGATTCGTAGGCGCCTCGGACAAGGTTGAGAAACCGGTGAAGATGAGCTCGCCCTGAGTGTCGGTGACATATTTTAGGTTACTGAATCTGATTTGATGCTTAGGGGCGAAACTGCTGACCAGGTCGAGATGACCAGTCAAATTGGCATGCAGAACGACGCTGTCGAACACGAAAAGCTGGCCGGGGACGAAGGTTCCCCCGGTGTTGATGCCATCTCCGATGATCAGGCGAGCCATCGATCCTTCGGTGATCCAGCAGTCGAACTCTCAATGAAAGCACCAATGTCGGTGTCAAAACCGGCAGAACTCGGGTAGGGGGTCCTGAGGTGTGGATCTTGGATCAATGGGGAACAAGGGACGAAGAACACAATGTTTACCAAGGTTCGAGACCTCTCTAAGTGGTAAAACACTATGTCCTGACTGATTATATTGAAGTGTATATGAGGATTACATAGTCGATCTACCATGAGATCAGATGAACTAAAACCCTAGGCGAGTAGTATGATGGTTGTTGTTCTAGCCTCTACGGACTAAACCCTCTGGTTTATATAGACACCAGGGGAACTAGGGTTACACATGGTCATTTACAAGGAAAGAATAAGCTTGCCGAGTAATCTATCTTGACTTGGAGTACACACCAAGGCACCCAAGGCTTCCTGTCCGGATACGGAGTCTCCTCATAGTTCGGCCTTCTAGCATTGGTAGTGTGGCCCAACTGTCCAGCCCCTGAGAGATAGGCCGGCAGGCGAAGGTCCCCCTAATCCATGACTCCCTTAATTGGTCAGGCTCATCGGTGGCTTCTTCATCGAACTCCGGTAGTAGATGCCCTCATGGGTATGATTTCAGTGCACTGGAGTATCGGTCTTCGAGATGTTGTTCGGCCGAGAGTACTTTGTCTCACTTTTCATTCAACACATATGTGCTGGCTTGCAGTTGCTGCTCGCGTTTCATGCTCCGAGCGGTGGGGATGAGGTCCCATAGGAAGCGGTCTTGTTCAAGAGTGTCTTCGGTGACCATGTAGTCCTCGATGCCGAGGCTCTCATCTTCCTCTGACTCTGGCATGTAATTGTCATCGGCCCCTTCAAAGAGGTCATCAGGATCTAACTCCTCGGGGTTTCCTTAGGGATTGCCGTTCCACACTGGGGAGGCTTGAGATTCCTCCTCGGGGATATCAGCGTCACCGGCTACTGCATCGCCGTCATCGGCGGTAACATTATTGCCACTTGGTTACCTATTGTTACCCATTCTGCGTCTCTGCCGATGCCTTGGAGGAGATCTGGGAGTATCAACCATGTATACATCATAGGTACACCTGCCAGTGTTTATCAGAGGCAATGTGTTTTCTGTGGGGCCATCGGCATCTTCATCCATGTCCGTGGCCTCATCGTAGTCCAACACGTTGGTTAAGTCATCGACCATAGTGACTAGGTGGGTGGTGGGTGGTATGTAAATTTCCCGATCATTGTCCTTAAGTCTGATCTAATCGTAAGTCAAAGTCTTACCGTCCGAGATAGACATGCTCTTGATATGGTTAAGCATCTCATTGAGGTGGGATAGCTCTTCAGATTTTATGGCTTGGCTATAGGCATGGCTGCCTCAAAGTGTGCCCTACGTATAGGTTGGTGTGTTTTCGGCATAAAGGGGATATGAGAGTGACCCTAGATCCTGCATAAGGGTCGGCTCTAAGCCTGACTTAGATTTATAGGTGGGAGCCAAATCGATGTCCGGGCCAGAGACTAAGACGAGTTTGCCGTGGGAATCTACGGTGTACTCGAGGCCACCAAAGTTCATGATCCGACATGGGGTGTAGTTTTCGACGTATGCCAGATGGCCAGTAGAGTCGGTGCAGAAGATCATGGTGCCGAACACAACAAGTTTTCTGGGGGCGTAAACAATCCCGCGGCCATTGCTGTAGTTGATCTGCAGATGAGCCGTCGATCCTTCTGTTAACCCCACAGCGGAACTCTCAATGAAAGCACCAGTGTCGGTGTGAAAACTGGCAGAAGTTAGGGTAGGGGTCCCGAGCTGTGGATCTCAGACAAATAGTAACAACAGCATGGAAACGATGTTTTACCCAGGTTCAGGCCCCCTTGATGGAGGTAAAACCCTACGCCATGCTCTTGTTTATATTGATATAGATGTATCGAGTACAGAGTTGATCTACCTCGAGATCGTAAGATTTGGTCTAACTCTAGGGCTAGGTGAATGATATTGTGTTGATGTCCCCTATATGGGCTAAACCCTACGGCTTATATACACACCAGGTTGGGTATCTAGGGTTATAAGGTCGACATCTAGGCGTGAGACGGAAGGAGTAGTCTTGGGGTATACGATAAGTCTTCGGTAGATGTAGCCTTGATCACGCCTCCTGCGTATTGCCTCCGAAGTCCTTCTTGAGAATGAATGAGGGCCCATCGGCCCAATCCGAGGAACATGGGCTGACATGGTTGGCACCCCATAATCTAGGACACCGTCAATACTTGTCTCCCATGTTTCCACCATATGCCGAGTGCCATTAATATCGCCATTGTTGCATCATATCATTCATGCACATTTGCTTCTAATGGTTATGTACGAGAGAAGAGAACCATCATGATGGATGATGTGTTTGTCTACTTATACGTCCATTTTGCATCATGTTTTGCTATTGTTATTTATAGTGTTTCAATCAATATAACACTTTATGGAGCAATTCTAATGCCTTTTCTCGCATAATATGCTAGGTTCACACAAAGAGGGAGATTACTGGCAGTTGGAATTATGGACCTGTAAAAGCTATGTCAGAGATACCTATTTTGCACATCTCCAAATGATCTAAAACTTTAATGAGATTTATTTTGGAATATATAAAAATCATTAGAGAAAAGAAATACCAGAGGGGGCTACCCAGGTGCCCACTAGGCACCAGGGTGCGCCCTAGTGGGTAGGGGGGCCCCTGGCCATCCTCTGATGCCCATCTTCTGGTATATAAGCCCATTTCCCTAGAAAAATAAGGAGAGGACTTTTGGGACGGAAAGCCACTGTCTCGTGGCGGAACTTGGGCAGAAGCACTTTTGCTCTTCGATGGAGAGATTCCGCTAGGGATACTTCCCTCCGGGAGGGGAAATCGAAGCCGTCCTCATCATCAACAACCCTCTCATCATGGGAGGGTCAATCTTCATCAACATCATCAACAACACCATCTCATCTCAAACCCTAGTTCATCTCTTGTATTCAATCTTTGTATCAAAACCTTAGATTGGTACGTGTGGGTTACTAGTAGTGTTGATTACATGTTGTAGTTGCTGCTAGTTGGTTTATTTGGTGGAAGATCATATATTCAAATCTATTATTCTATAGAATACCCCTATGATCTTGAGCATGAATATGTTTTTGAGTAGTTAATTTTATTCTTGAGCACATGGGAGAAGTATTGTGATAAGTAATCATGATAATTTGGTATTCGTTCGATATTTTGATGTTATGTATGTTGTTGATTCCCCTAGTGGTGTTATGTGAACGTCGACTACATGAAACTTCGCCATCTTTGGGCCTAAGGGAATGCACTGTGAAGTACTCCTCCATTCCATTATCTAAGGTGCTTTTTTACAAATTTTCCACAATGTAAGGTGTATTTGCTGTAATCTTATATAATCCATCTTCGACCCCTCCACCAGCACGTACATGGAAGCTAGCCTCCTCACACTAAAATCAAGCCAACCCATGAATTCATTCATTCCAAATTAAATGCTCCTATCATCAGTTAGGAAAAAGATCCTCACGTACCATGCTATCCTTTTTTTACTATTTCCTGTTGGCGAGCGTACAGAACGTATTTCTTCACCAGATCGAAGCCTTTCTCTAGGCTAGAAAACAGAAAACATCTGACGAACAAAAAATTCCCAAGCCACATCCTTTCTCATCCACCATGGATGCGTTAACGCTAGAGGAAGAAAGGTTCAACTCGTTGCTCCATGTTTTCAGTCAAGAGGATGATCCCGCTATGGAATTGTTCAGTCAGGTGGAAGAAATAGATGAGTCCTTGGGTGTGTTTAGCGAGGTAGAAGATCGCGGCCAGCGTCTCACCAAGGACTCCTCCCCTGCATTGTCCAGCGATGTCAAGCTCGCCGAGCAGATTTTTCATGAAGCGACCACGGACGATGTCGGACCTGTCTGACATGCCAGGTTATTGCGCACAAATGGTGCTCGACATCTTGTGTGCAACTTCTTCGAAGGCGGGAATTTCCACCGTCGGTGAGGCCATGAAGTGTGCAGCACTGGAGCCCTACGCATCATGGGACATAAATTTAAACATGACAAGTCAAGCAATGCTCAGCTCACTCACCTTTGCTGTAGCTGTGGAATATCTATCACGTCAAGCAAAATTATAGAGTTCGGGTTAGTTCCATTTATACCTTTGTGACTAACTTTACTTCATGTTGATATGTGTACGTGTATGACATCCCTTGTTCTTAATTTTAGTGCTACAACTAGAGGCTTCGATCAAGGGAATCACAAGTATAGCGAGGAGGACGATAAGACCGACGCGGTGAATGGCAAGGACATCAAATTTGATGAGGTCGATAGCGATGATGAAACCATTGATTTAGAGTTTGAAGAGTTGCAAGCTGCCAAAGCAAGTGAAGTGCATGTGCAACAACTTTATGCCCCAGATTCAATGCCAGAGTCGGTACCCCCAGAAATGGAATCATATACGGATTTCATACTAAAGTCCTTGATGACATCGTATGATCCGAAGATGATGAAGAAATGAGCACGCAATCAATGGCGCAACTACTCTATGTTTAGCAGTCAATGTTTAGTGTGATTTCATAAATTGTAATGGTGCCGAAAGTCTTTTTTGTATTGCATGAATATGTTAAGTGACATCATACACAAATAATTTGTGGCATGAATGAAGTTCATTCTGTTTGTTCTTGTTACTTACCACGTGCTACTCACAAAACAATGAACAATGAGTTCGATAAGAGTCCATGGCATGGAGTCGGAAACATCAAAAAAACAAAGAAAATCAAGTTCGCTAGGATTAATCGATGGCATGGAGTAATAAACATCACAAGACACCATAACAACGAGTTCGCTAAGAGTAACAATAGTGGTTGATGTACAGTACGAGTAAGTTTAAATTAAATACTGTATAACTAACGAATTCACTAAGATTATTAATGATAACAAGCAACGAGAAGTACATCAAGCATCTGGAAGGGCCTCAATAGCAGCAATTACAACATCAGCATCGCAGGGTACTACGTCCGGAAGCATTTCGAGTGCCTCCAGAAATGACTTCCTCATGTGCGAGACCTTGTACCGGTTACCTCCTTTCTGCTTTAGTACCTCGCGCATGCATGACTGAAGGGTCAGAAAAATATGGTTGCCTTCTCTCGGCCGGGTATGTGTCATATGCTTTTTTCACCTTCGCAACAATATCAGCAATTTTACCGGGGGACATCTTCTCAAAAAGTTCCTGAAGTGCCGCAAAGAAACCTAAGTCAAGAATGTTCAAATCAGGTGAGTTGGGCGGCTGACATGCAAGCCTAATGTCCCATCCATCCGCCTGTGCCACTACACAAAACACACTATCATTCATGGAAATATGGGTCTTTACATTATCTTGCTGAATGTACATTGTGCATCCGCGTTCCGAAGCCAGCCACAAAGCCTTGATGGCAGGTAGAAGCTTGTTCACCATATAGTCTCTACTGACATCCTTTGTCACCGACGGCAAAACCTTGGTTACCTCCTCCCCCTCTCTATGTAAGGGATACGCCTCTTTGCAAAGTCCTGATATGTGAACGGCCAAATTCCAATCTTGCCATCAAATGTCATGACACCATCATCATCATAACGAGGCCTTGCTACGGCTGCTAAGAACATCACTTTCTCAATAAATCCCTTGCTCTGTGTCTGCGATAGGGTTCCTCTTCATCAGGTGCCAAGTAGTATTTTTTAGTACCGTTAGTGCGGTAGAACCACTTCTCATCAATATGGATGACATTGTACATGCCTTTAAATGTGTGTTCTTCAGGCACGCTTAGTTCATCCAACATGGATAAACAAAACTAAATCCGACCTAGCTTATTTTCATCAGTAAATGTGGATATAATTGAATTTGTACGGCGCTTCAGTCTTCCCTCCTTCAACCTTCTCCATAATGTTGTCTTCGCCATTTGAGGCTCATTAGCAAGATCTTTAAGCGTAGTTATTTTGCTCAAATCAATCTATTTTATAGCATCCGAATCAAAGGGTATCTTCTTGCGGCCACAATCTTTCACCCTTTTGTTTGCTACTCCATGAATACCACCGGCTCGCTTGCCTCTCAACCATATGTTTTGAACAGTCCGGTAATTAACTTGACAAAGTTCTGCCACCTCCTCAACCACCCCTTGGTTTAGTATGCCTTGATTTGTCGGCTCTTATACCATGGCATAAATTTCTTGCTTTTGATTGTCTGGGTACCATCTTCGCTTCTTATTTTGTTTAGCATTTGAGCCTACTTCAGAATATTCAGAACAAGAAATGAAATACTTTCAGTTAAAATGAACTAACATTCTCTAGAAATTAACACGAATTAAGTGCCATAGATTACTCACAATGACTTCAAACAAGGACTAACTTAAATAACTCGTGGAGCAGACTAACCATTGTTGCTGCCGGTGTTAGCTACTTCAGCTTGTACTCCAGAATCAGTCTCCGAAACAACATCCTTCTTCAACTCCACACGGATGCATATGTTAATGTTCCCGGCAGGGCTAGTTGCATCATTGCCGCTGCCATTTACCGAAGATGGAACAACTTCGGAACAATCAGCTTGGTTAACGTTGCAGGCGGGGCTGCTCGCATCATTTTTGCTGCCATTTACCAAAGATGGAACAACTTCGGTACGACGGCCTTGCCACTTCGTCAGAGCCAGGCGCATTCTGCTGCGACCAGGCAAGCCCAAGCGTCAATGACCACGGCGAGCGTCACTGGCGTCCCTGACTGTATTGTCGTAACCTCCCTGGTCATGCCGCATGACATGACCACCAAGTAGAGCCGCACGCACGCGTTTAAGCACGACATCATGTGCACCACGAGCATGTCCGAGGCTCGCGTACATCTTGGCATCTTCTTCTCCTTGAGAGCCATCGCATCCATCACGAACATCTACTCCATGGCCTGAGTCATGCGCGGGCATAGAACCTGCCGCATCAACTCCTTGATCACCGGTGGCGATGTTCGCGAGATGGCAGGGGAACATGACAACAGTTCCCTGTATGAATACTTAACCGGTACAGTGCGCATGAGAATCTATGAGAATTTGTTCACCATCAAACAGATAGGTCCTGGTGGTACCCAGACGGATCGTCACCGAATAGAAGGTTTGCCTACTTCTGAGTGAAACCGTCGTGCAAAAGGACACTGGCCACCACTTTTCCGCTGGATTCACCGGCGGCTTGCACTGTCTTTTGTCCTCTACGTGGCCTCGTCCACCAGCGCCTCGGCGATTGAACTGTACGTAGATGGCGACACAACGGGTCATGTACTACATGATCTGGTTCAACAAGTATGGGATACATACAGTACGTACCTGTCAAGACGGCGTTCCATCCACTGTGTGGCCGCGTCCGTCGGCATGTTGGCCTCACGCGCGTCCGCGACCGCCGGCGCCTTGGTCGTTCGCATGACCGCGTCCGCGCCCATGCCCACTGACACATTGGTTGTGCCCGCGTCTGCGCACCCCCGCGTCTTCCGTCGGCATGTGTACTTCAACTCGCCCGTGCTCGGCAGAAGCACCTCGCTCTGTGTGTTCAAGGAGGTCCACCTCATCGTCAGCAATGAAAAATTATCCCGCTGATAGTGCAAAAAGGTGAGATGGAAACAAGAACATACCTTCGTCGGAGTCATCGGAAGCTAGCCAGTCGTAGTCGTATCCAAGAT
This sequence comes from Triticum urartu, assembly GCF_003073215.2. Lineage (NCBI taxonomy): Eukaryota > Viridiplantae > Streptophyta > Magnoliopsida > Poales > Poaceae > Triticum > Triticum urartu. Next base: position 174,565,870 of record NC_053026.1, on the reverse strand, counting down.
CAAAGGCGTTGTCATCGTTCTCCTCAATTGAATCCCAATTAGGTGCTGGATGCAATTCTAGATCAACCATTTTTTGTTGGCCACGTACTGGAAGAAGGGGGAAATGAAAAGAACCAGCGGGAGTTGACTCATTTTGTACATGAAAACATAATTTAAAATCTTCATTCAGTTGGCACCAAGCCACTTCCCTCCCTTTTCCTGATGGTCGCGCACGTATATGGGTACCCATTTTCGTATAGAAGGAAAGACACTTATTTCCATCCCCGAGTTGCTAGGATATGCCGATTGCATGTGCCACGCAAGGCTGGCAGCATATCTGCATGCATTGGTCAAATCAGTGGACACTCAGGTAATTGATTTCTACCGCTAAACTGATATCAGGGGTAGTATTATCCAGGATGCTCCAAAAACTGTTGGCTTGGTCACCGAGCTAGAAATATTGCACCTAATATAAAGGAACGAAGGGAGTAGTTATTAGATGATGGGTTGCTAAAGTGATAGAAGCTTAAACCCTAGTTTATGTGCAATTATGTAAGGGGCTGATTTGGGTCCATATGTCTAATGCTATGGTTAGATTTTATCTTAATTCTTCTTTTGTAGTTGCGTATGCTTGCGAGAGGGGTTAATCATAAGCGGGAGGCTTGTTCAAGGAAGAACGGTACCCAAGCATCGGTCCACCCACATATCAAGTTATCAAAATAGTGAACACAAATCAAACAAACATGATAAAAGTGACTAGATGAAATTCCTATGTGTCCTCAAGAATGCTTTGCTTGTTATAAGAGACCGTATCGGCTTGTCCTTTGCTACAAACAGGATTGGGCTACCTTGCTACATGTTTTTACCGTTACTATTACTTGCTCGTTAAGAAGTACCTTGCTATCAAACTATCTATTACCGACAATTTCAGTTCCTGTAGAAAATACCTTGCTGAAAATCGCTTGTCATTTCCTTCTGGCCCTCGTTGGGTTCGACACTCTTACTTATCAAAAGGACTATGATAGATCCTATATACCTGTAAGTCATCAAGGCTCTTTTCTGGCGCCATTTATGGGGAGTGAAGCGCTTCTAGTAAGTGGAATTTGGTAAGGAAAATTTTATATTACGTGCTGAAATTTACGGTCACTTGTTACTATGGAAAATAATCCTTTGAGGGTTTTGTTAGGGGTATCTTCACCTTGAATAGAACAAAAAAGAGTTCCTCCTCAACCTACTACACCAACTGAAAATATTTATTATGAGATTCCTTCGGGTATGAAAAGAGAAACTGCTAGCTAATCCTTATCCAAGAGATGGAACATTACATCCTGATATGCACCGAATCTAGATGGATGAAGTTTGTGGATTATTTAAGCTTGCAGGTTTACCCGGAGATGAAGTTAAGAATAAGTTCTTCCCTTTATCTTTGAAGGGAAAGGCATTGGCATGGTATAGACTATGTGATGATATTGGAGCTTGGGGTTGGAATTGATTGAAATTGGAGTTTCATCAAAAAAATTATCCTATGCATCTAGTTCATCATGATCGGAATTATATATATGATTTTTGGCCTCATGAAGGAGAAAGTATTGCTCAATCTTGGGGGAGTCTTAAATTCATTGTGTATACATGCCCCAATCATGATCTCTCAAAAGAAATTATCTTATAGAATTTTTATGCTCGGCTTTCTCATGATAATCAAAAAATGCTCGATTCTTCTTCGACTGGCCCTTTTCTGAAGAAGACTGTTGAACTCAGATATAATCTTCTAGAAAGAATTAAATGCAACTCTAATGATTGGGAACCCCACAAAGATAATGAGTCAGGTATAACAATTAAGTTCAATTGTGTTAAATCTTTTATGGATACCGATGCTTTTCACAAGTTTAGCACTAAATTTGGACTTGCCTCTGAGATAGTAGCTTCCTTTTGTGAATCTTTTGCTACTCATGTTGATCTGCCTAAGGAGAAGTGGTTTAAATATCACCCCCTGCTAAAGAAAAGATTGAGGATCCCGTCATAGTTAAAGAAGAAACTATCATTTACAATGCTGATTCAGTAGTGTATACTGCTTATATTGAGAAACCACCTTTCCCTGTTAGGATAAAGAAACATGCTATGGTTTCAATTGTGGTTAAGAAAAGCAACTTTAGAGCACCTAGACCCTCTCAACAAATTAAAGTTGAACCTAATGTTGCTATGGTTAAAGGTCTCTTGGTCGATAATATTGATGGGCATGTTATTTATTTATGTGGTGAAGTTGCTAGAATTGCTAAACCCGATGATAAAATAAGAATAAGCATTTGGTTGGCATGCCTGTTGTCTCTGTTAAAAAAGGACATCATTGTTATAATGGCTTATGTGATTTGGGTGCTATCGTGAGTGCTATCCCTTTTACCTTATATCATGTAATTATGAATGATATTGCTCCCGCTGAAATAGAAGACATTGATGTTACTATTAAGCTTACTAATAGAGACACTATTACACCACTTGGGATTGTTAGAGATGTTGAAGTCTCGTGTGGAAAAATAAAATACCCTGCTGATTTTCAAGTTCTTGGTTCTCCACAAGATGATTTTTGTCCCATTATATTCAGTAGACCTTTCTTGAACACTATTAATGCTAAGATTGATTGCGCTAAAGAAACTGTCATTATTAACTTTGGTGATATATCTCATGAGTTTAATTTCTCTAAGTTTCATAGACAACCTCATGACAAGGAATTGCCTATTAAGTACGAAATTATTGGTCTTGCTTCTATTTTCTTACCTCCTACTGATCGGTTAGAACAATATTTGATGGACCATGAAAATGATATGAACTTGAATGAAAGAAATGAAATAGATAAGATGTTCTTTGATCGACAACCTATTCTTAAACACAATTAGCTTGTTGAAACTCTTGGAGGTCCTCCTCCACCTAATGGTGATCCTATGTTTGAATTTAAAAAATTGGCTAATACACTGTGATATGCTTATCTTAATGAAAATAAGATATCCTGTTATTATTAGTGCTAACCTTCAGAGCATTAAGAAAAGAGATTATTAAAAACTCTGAGGAAGCACCGTGCTGCTATTGGATATACTCTTGACGATCTTAAGGGCATTAGTCCCACTATATGTCAGCATAAAATTAATATGGAGCCTGATGCTAAACCAGTTGTTGATCATCAATGATGATTAAATCCTAAGATGAAGGAAGTTGTAAGAACTGAAATATGAAAGCTTCTGGAAGAAGGTAGAATTTATCCAATAGCTGATAGTAGATGGGTAAGTCACGTTCATTGTGTTCCTAAGAAGGGAGGCATTACCGTTGTTCCTAATGATAAAAATAAACTTATTCCACAAAGAATAGTCAGTGGTTATAGGATGGTAATTGATTGTAGAAAATTAAGTAAAGGTAATATAAAATATCATTACCCCTTACCTTTTATTGATCAAATGGTAGAAAGATTGTCTAAGCATACACACTTTTGCTTTCTTGATGGATATTCGGGTTTCACTCAGATGCCTGTATCACAACCCAACCAAGAGAAAACCACATTTACTTGTCCTTTTGGAACTTATGCTTCTAGAGTATGCCTTTTGGTTTATGCAATGCACCTGCTACCTTTCAAAGATGTATGACTGCTATATTCTTTGACTTTTGTGGAAAGATTTTTGAGGTTATCATGGATGATTTTTTTGTTTACGAAACTTCTTTGGATAATTGCTTAAGAAACCTTGCTCGAATTTTGCAGTGATGTGAACAAACTAATCTTGTCTTGAATTGGGAGAAGTGCTACTTTATGGTGAATGAAGGTATTGTCTTGGGGCATAAAATTTGTGAGCGTGGCATTGAAGTGGATAAGGCTAAAGTTGATGCAATTGAGCAAATGCCATGTCCTAAAGATATTAAAGGTATATGAAGTTTCCTTTTGTCATGCTGGTTTGTATAGGAGGTTTATTAAAGGCTTCTCTAAAATTTCAAGGCCTCTTACTAATCTCTTGGAAAAAGATGTTCCATTTGTTTTTGATGATGATTGTGTAGAAGCATTTGAAACACTTAAGAAAGCCCTAACTTCTGCACCTATTGTCCAACCACTTGATTGGAACTTGCCTTATGGAATTATGTGTGATGCTATTGATTATGCTATTGGTGTTTGTCGTGGAATTGACACGGCAGATGTCCCAGCAGAAGGACTTAGTCGTGGAGACATCTCAACTAGGTTAGCTTGAAGGGGTTAAACGGGAGAAAGCACATAGAGTGTTTACCCAGGTCCGGCCCCTCTAAATGAGGTAAAAGCCTACTCTTGCTTTATGTTTTATTGCTAGGGTTTCGATTACCAGGGAGCGGATACACTTGACCTAGCTCTCAATTGTTTTTACTTGCCCCTAACTCGTCGCCGGGTCGTCCCTTTATATACACAGGTTGACACCCGACGGCTTACAGAGTCCCGGCTGGCTCATACACAACGTGTCCTGCTCGCTGACTGTGGGAGTCCTGGATTAGGGGGTCTCCGGACAGCCGGACTATCTCCATTGGCCGGACTGTTAGACTATGAAGATATAGGATTGAAGGCTTCGTCTCGTGTCCGGATGGGACTCTACTTGGCGTGGAAGGCAAGCTAGGGAATACAGATATGTATATCTCTTCCTTTCTAACCGACCTTGTGTAACCCTAACCTCTCCGGTGTCTATATAAACCGAAGGGTTTTAGTCCGTAGGACAACATACAATCATACCATAGGCTAGCTTTTAGGGTTTAGCCTCTGTGATCTCCTGGTAGATCTACTCTTGTACTACCCATATCATCAATATTAATCAAGCAGGACGTAGGGTTTTACCTCCATCAAGAGGGCCCGAACCTGGGTAAAACATTGTGTCCCCTCCCTCCTGTTACCATCCGCCTTAGACGCACAGTTCGGGACCCCCTACCCGAGATCCGCCGGTTTTGACACCGACATTGGTGCTTTCATTGAGAGTTCCTCGGTGTCGTCGCCGTTAGGCTTGATGGCTCCTACTATCATCGATGGCGATGCAGTCCAGGGTGAGACTTTTCTCCCCGGACAGATCTTCATGTTCGGCGGCTTTGCACTGCGGGCCAATTCAGTTGGCCATCTGGAGCAGATTGAAAGTTTCGCCCCTGGCCATCAGCCAAGTTTGGAAGCTTAAACTACACGGCCGATATCCGAGGAGACTTGATCTTCGACGGATTCAAGCCTCTACCTTGTGCGTCACGCAGTCACGATGAGTACGATTTAGCTCTACCATCAGACAGCGTTCTGGAGATCGCACCGGCAGCCGCTCCGACCCTCAATTCGGAGCCAGTTGCACCGACCATGGACGGGGGGATGGACCCCGCCATGGAGGCATTACCCTCAGCGGCGATCGAGCCAAACATTGACCTTAACTTGCCCGAGAGCCGTGTTGTTAAACTGCTGAATTCTTCTCTGGCCACGGACTCCGAACCGCCTGCGCCCGTTCCTATCAAATCTTATTGGGCGCCGATCATGGAGTTTACCTCCGCGGATATCTTTCAGCACTCGCCCTTCGGCGACATACTGAACTCATTAAGGTCTCTCTCCTTGTCAGGAGAGTCCTAGCCGAACTACGTCCGGCAGGACTGGGATGCGGATGACGAAGAAATTCGCGGCCCACCCACCACCCACTTAGTAGCCACTATCGATGACTTAACCGACATGCTCAACTTCGACTCCGAAGATATTGACGGTATGGATGACGATGTTCGAGACGAAGAGGAACCACTGCCCACAGGGCACTGGACAGCCACCTCATCATACGATATATACATGGTGGATACACCCAAAGAAGGCAATGGCAACAAGACGACGAGGGATGACCCCTCCAAGAAGCAACCCAAGCACCAACGTCAGCGGCGCCGCTCTATGTCCCGCCAAAGCAAAAGTGGTGATACCGGCACAGGAGGTAATAACACTCCGGATAGCACCGAAGACAACAACAACCCCCTCTAGCAAGATTTAGAGCAGGAGGATGGAGGAGCTAGCCCTCCTGAGAGAGCGGCAGATGGAGAGGCGGAGGATGATAATTACATGCCCCCCTCCGAAGACGAGGCAAGCCTCGGTGATGACGAATTCGCCGTTCCAAAGGATCCCGTCGAACAAGAGCGCTTCAAGCGCCGGCTTATGGCCACGACAAATAGCCTTAAGAAAAAGCAGTAGCAGCTTCAAGCTGATCAAGATCTGCTAGCTGACAGATGGACTGAAGTCCTCGCGGCCGAGGAATATAAACTCGAGCGCCCCTCCAAGAGTTACCCAAAATGCAGGCTGCTACCTCGACTGGAGGAAGAAGCGTATGATGTGGCTGATCGGCCACCTCATGGCCATGATAGAGAGGCATTCTAGCCAAAAGCTCAGCCCGCACCCCGACGCCATTCTAATAAAAAAGCATGGGGAAACACGCCATACCTGCGAGATGTATTGGAGGACAAGGAAAAACATGCAAGATCGATCTACGGATCACGAGGGCACGGCACTGTGCGAGACGATAAACGTCATGCCGGATACAGTAAAAGTAAATCCGGCCGGGCCGAACACACCGGGCAAGACCCATTTGAGTTGCGTCGCAATATAGCCCAATACAGAGGCGTCGCACACCCCTTATGCTTCACAGACGAAGTAATGGATCATCAAATCCCAGAAGGTATCAAACCTATAAATATTGAATCATACGACGGCACAACAGATCCTGCGGTATGGATTGAGGATTTCCTCCTCCACATCCACATGGCCCGCGGTGATGACTCACACGCCATCAAATACCTCCCACTAAAGCTCAAAGGACCAGCGCGGCATTGGCTTAACAGCTTGCCAGCAGAGTCCATCAGCTGTTGGGAAGATCTAGAGGCCGCATTCTTCGACAACTTTCAGGGCACTTATGTGCGACCACTAGATGCTCCATGCTATATTATCTACTGTTTTGGGCAATATTGGGCTTTAATATCCACTTTTATATTATTTTTGGGACTAACCTATTAACCGGAGGCCCAGCCCAGATTTGCTGTTTTATGCCTATTTCAGTGTTTCGAAGAAAAGGAATATCAGACGGAGTCGAAACGGAAAGAAATCAACTGGAGAAGTTATTTTTGGAAGGAAACACACCTAATGGACTTGGACCCCATGTCAGAAGATACGGGAGCTGCCCACGAGGGTGGGGGTGTGCCCCCTGCCTCATGGGGCCCCCGTGGCTCCCCTGATGTGCTTCTTCTGCCTATATAACTCCATATACCCTAAAACTTCCAGAATAGAGATTAGCTCGGGAGTTCCACGGCCAGAAGCCTTCGTAGCCACCAAAAGTCAATCGGGACCCTGTTCTGGCACCCTGCCGGAGGGGGGATCCCGCACCCGTGGCCATCTTCATCATCCCGACGCTCTCCATGACGAGGAGGGAGTAGTTCTTCCTCGGGGCTGAGGGTATGTACCAGTAGCTATGTGTTTGATCTCTCTCTCTCTCTCGTGTTCTTGATTTGGCACGATCTTGATGTATCGCGAGCTTTGCTATTATAGTTGGATCCTGTGTTTCTCCTCCCCCTCTTCTCTCTTGTAATGGATTGAGTTTTCCCCTTGAAGTAATCTTATCGGATTGAGTCTTTATAGATTTGAGACCACTTGATGTATGTCTTGCCATGCGTATCTGTGGTGACAATGGGATATCACGTGATTCACTTGATGTATGTTTTGGTGATCAACTTGCGGGTTCCGCCCATGAACCTATGCATAGGGGTTGGCACACGTTTTCGTCGTGATTCTCCGGTAGGAACTTTGGGGCACTCTTTGAGGTCCTATGTGTTGGTTGAATAGATGAATCTGAGATTGTGTGATGCATATTGTATAATCATACCCATGGATACTTGAGGTGACATTGGAGTATCTAGGTGACATTAGGGTTTTGGTTGATTTGTATCTTAAGGTGTTATTCTAGTACGAAACTCTAGGGCTGTTTGTGACACTTATAGGAATAGCCCAATGGATTGATTGGAAAGAATAACTTTGAGGTGGTTTCGTACCCTACCATAATCTCTTCGTTCGTTCTCCGCTATTAGTGACTTTGGAGTGACTCTTTGTTGCATGTTGAGGGATAGTTTTGTGATCCAATTATGTTAGTATTGTTGAGGGAACTTACACTAGCGAAAGTATGAACCCTAGGCCTTGTTTCCAGCATTGCAATACCGTTTACGCTCACTTTTATCACTTCTACCTTGCTGTTTTTATATTTTCAGATTACAAAAACTATTATCTACTATCCATATACCACTTGTATCACCATCTCTTCGCCGAACTAGTGCACCTATACAATTTACCATTGTATTGGGTGTGTTGGGGACACAAGAGACTCTTTGTTATTTGGTTGCAGGGTTGCTTGAGAGAGACCATCTTCATCCTACGCCTCCTACGGATTGATAAACCTTAGGTCATCCACTTGAGGGAAATTTGCTACTGTCCTACAAACCTCTGCACTTGGAGGCCCAACAACGTCTACAAGAAGAAGGTTGTGTAGTAGACATCAAGCTCTTTTCTGCGCCACCGTTGCCGGGGAGGCAAGGTAAGCAGCACTAACACACCCCGTCAACTAAGCTCTTTTCTGGCGCCGTTGCCGGGGAGGCGAGGAAAGTGCACTAACACACCCCGTCAACTAAGCTCTTTTTCTGGCGCCGTTGCCGGGGAGGTTAGCGCTTGAAGGTATATCTTTAGATCTTGCAATCGAGTCTTTTAGTTTCTTGTTTTATCACTAGTTTAGTTTATAAAAGAAAACTACAAAAAAATGGAATTAAGTTTGTCTCATACGCTTCACCTTTTTAATATCTTTCGTGAGTATGATGGAAAGGATAATTGTGCTCAAGTGCTAGAAGAAGAAATCTATAAAATGTTTGGCACTAAATATTTGAATGATGAGCATGATTGCAATGTTGTTAGTATGAATTCCTTGAATATCCATGATGCTAATGATATGCAAAGCCACAAGCTTGGGGAAGCTATGTTTGATGAAGATGATATTTTTTGTCCCCAAGCTTTGATGAGCAAATTTACTATGATGAAAGCATGCCTCCTATCTATGATGATTATTGTGATGACACGTATGCTTTAAAGAATAATGATAACCATGAAACTTGTCATCTTGATCTTAATTTTCAATCACATGATAGTTATTTTGTTGAGTTTGCTCCCACTATTATTCATGAGAAGAAATCTGCTTTGTGGAGAGTAGTAAATTTTCTATGCTTGTAGATCATGAAAAGAATGCTTTAGGTGCTGGTTATATTGTTGAATTCATTCATGATGCTACTGAAAATTATTATGAGGGAGGAATATATGCTTGTAGGAATTGCAATAATATCAAGTTTCCTCTCTATGTGCTTAAAATCTTGAAGTTATGCTTGTTTTGCTTTCCTATGCAAGTTGATTCTTGTTCCCACAAGTTGTTTGCTCACAAAATCCCTATGCATAGGAAGTGGGTTAGACTTAAATGTGCTAGTCATATTCTTCATGATGCTCTCTTTATGTTCAATTCTTATCCTTTATGTGAGCATCATTGAAATCATCATGCCTAGCTAGGGGCGTTAAACGATAGCGCTTGTTGGGAGGCAACCCAACTTTATTTTTCCTTGCTTTTTGCTCCTGTTTAGTAATAAATAATTCATCTAGCCTCTGTTTATATGTGGTTTTATGCTTTTAATTAGTGTTTGTGCCAAGTAGAACCTTTGGGAAGACTTGGGGAGAGTCTTGTTGATCATGCTGTAAAAAACAGAAACTTTAGCGCTCACGAGAATTGCTGCCATTTTTATTTGGAGAGTGATATTTAGTTAATTATTTTTTGATATGATTAATAGATAAATTCCTCAGGTCCAGCAATTTATTTGAGAATTTTATGAGTTCCAGAAGTATACGTTTGATCCAGATTACTACAGACTGTTCTGTTTTTGACAGATTCTGTTTTCATGTGTTGTTTGCTTATTTTGATGAATCTATGGCTAGTAAAATAGTTTATAAACCATAGAGAAGTTGGAATACAGTAGGTTTAACACCAATATAAATAAAGAATGAGTTCATTACAGTACCTTGAAGTGGTGTTTTGTTTTCTTTCGCTAACGGAGCTAACGAGTTTTCTGTTAAGTTTTGTGTTGTGAAGTTTTCAAGTTTTGGGTAAAGATTTGATGGACTATGGAATAAGGAGTGGCAAGAGCCTAATCTTGGGGATTCCCAAGGCACCCCAAGGTAATATTCAAGGACAACCAAGAGCCTAAGCTTGGGGATGCCCCGGAAGGCATCCCTTTTCGTCTTCGTTCATCGGTAACTTTACTTGGAGCTATATTTTTATTCACCACATGATATGTGTTTTGCTTGGAGTGTCAATTTATTTTGTTAGGATTTGCTTGCTGTTATTTAGAACAATGTTTTGCATCTTTTATTTCAATAAAAGTGGCATTGATAGCCTTTACTATGCCTATGTTACAAGTATACATGTTGCTGTTTGAAAACAGAAAGTTTACCGCTGTTGCAATAATTCCCTAGAAAAGTCAGAATGTGATAAAATGTTGAAACCTTTTGCATATTAAAGCTCTGATAAATTTACTACAGTGGGAATTTTCTTTCATAATTTTTGGAGCTAGGGAAGTATGGATGTTGCTGCATTCTTTACAGACTATCCTGTTTAGGCAGATTGCTGTTATGTTTGCATTGTTTGCATATGTTTGCTTCTTTAATGATTCTATTTGAGGATGGGAATATTAAATATGCAGAAGCATTTAGTGTGCAATGTTGAATAATAATTTTAGTAATTTTCTACAGTAGAGTACGATAAGGTTTTTGCAATGGTTTATACTAACTTATCTCACGAGTCCTTGTTGAGTTTTGTGTGGATGAAGCTTTTGAGATTTAGGGAGACCGTGATATGAGAGGAATTAAGGAGACACAAAAGCTCAAGCTTGGGGATGCCCAAGGCATACCAAGATAATATTTCAAGAAGTCTCAAGCATCTAATCTTGGGGATTCCCCGGTTGGCATCCCACCTTTCTTCTTCAACAATTATCGGTTAGTTTCGGTTGATCCTAAGTTTTTGCTTCTTCACATGATGTTTGATATTCTTAGAATGTCATTTTATTTTGCTTTGCTTGCTGTTTGAATAGAATACCAAGATCTGAAATTATTAAATGTTAGAGAGTCTTCATATAGTTGCATAATTATTCGACAACTCATTGATCTTCACTTATATCTTTCGGAGTAGTTTGTCATTTGCTCTAGTGCTTCACTTATATATTTTAGAGCATGGTGGTAGTTTTATTTTGAAGAAATAGATGAACTCTCATGCTTCACTTAGATTATTTTGAGAGTCTTAAATAGCATGGTAATTTGCTTAAAATCCTAATATGCTAGGTATTCAAGAATAATAAAATTCTCTTATGAGTGTGTTGAATACTATGAGAAGTTTGATACTTGATAATTGTTTTGAGATATGGAGATGGTGATATTAGAGTCATGCTAGTTGAGTGGTTGAATTTGAGAAATACTTGTGCTTGAAGTTTGTGATTCCCGTAGCATGCACGTATGGTGAACCGTTATGTGATGAAGTCGGAGCATGATTTATTTATTGATTGTCTTCCTTATGAGTGGCGGTCGGGGACGAGCGATGGTCTTTTCCTACCAATCTATCCCCCTAGGAGCATGCGCGTAATACTTTGCTTTGATAACTTGTAGATTTTTGCAATAAGTATATGAGTTCTTTATGACTAATGTTGAGTCCATGGATTATACGCACTCTCACCCTTCCACCTTTGCTAGCCTCTCTAATACCGCGCACCTTTCGCCGGTATCATACACCCACCATATACCTTCCTCAAAACAGCCACCATACCTACCTATTATGGCATTTCCATAGCCATTCCGAGATATATTGCCATGCAACTTTCCACCGTTCCGTTATTATGACACGCTTCATCATTGTCATATTGCTTTGCATGATCATGTAGTTGACATCGTATTTGTGGCAAAGCCACCGTTCATAATTCTTTCATACATGTCACTCATGAATCATTGCACATCCCGGTACACCGCCGGAGGCATTCATATAGAGTCATATCTTGTTCTAAGTATCGAGTTGTAATTCTTGAGTTGTAAGAAAAATAAAAGTGTGATGATCATCATTATTAGAGCATTGTCCCAGTGAGGAAAGGATGATGGAGACTATGATTCCCCCATAAGTCGGGATGAGACTCCGGACGAAAAATAAAAAGAGGCCAAAGAAGCCCAAAAAAAAAAGAAAAAGAGGCCATAAAAAAGAAGAAAAGGCCCAAATAAAAAAAAAATAAAAAAATGAGAGAAAAAGAGAGAAGGGGCAATGCTACTATCCTTTTACCACACTTGTGCTTCAAAGTAGCACCATGATCTTCATGATAGAGAGTCTCCTATGTTGTCACTTTCATATACTAGTGGGAATCTTTCATTATAGAACTTGGCTTGTATATTCCAATGATGGGCTTCCTCAAAATGCCCTAGGTCTTCGTGAGCAAGCGAGTTGGATGCACACCCACTAGTTTCTTTTGTTGAGCTTTCATACACTTATAGCTCTAGTGCATCTGTTGCATGGCAATCCCTACTCACTCACATTGATATCTATTGATGGGCATCTCCATAGCCCGTTGATACGCCTAGTTGATGTGAGACTATCTTCTCCTTTTTGTCTTCTCCACAACCACCATTCTATTCCACCTATAGTGCTATATCCATGGCTCACGCTCATGTATTGCGTGAAGATTGAAAAAGTTTGAGAACATCAAAAGTATGAAACAATTGCTTGGCTTGTCATCGGGGTTGTGCATGATTTAAATATTTTGTGTGGTGAAGATAGAGCATAGCCAGACTATATGATTTTGTAGGGATAGCTTTCTTTGGCCATGTTATTTTGAGAAGACATAATTGCTTTGTTAGTATGCTTGAAGTTATTATATTTTTATGTCAATATAAACTTTTGTCTTGAATCTTATGGATCTGAATATTCATGCCACAATTAAGATGAATTACGTTAAAATTATGCCAACTAGCATTCCACATCAAAAATTATCTTTTTTATCATTTACCTACTTGAGGACGAGCAGGAATTAAGCTTGGGGATGCTTGATACGTCTCCAACGTATCTATAATTTTTGATTGCTCCATGCTATATTATCTACTGTTTTGGGTAATATTGGGCTTTAATATCCACTTTTATATTAATTTTGGGACTAACCTATTAACCGGAGGCCCAGCCCAGATTTGTTGTTTTAAGCCTATTTCAGTGTTTTGAAGAAAAGGAATATCAGACGGAGTCGAAACGGAACGAAATCAACTAGAGAAGTTATTTTTGGAAGGAAACACACCTGATGGATTTGGACCCCACGTCAGAAGATACGGGAGCTGCCCACGAGGGTGGGGGCGCGCCCACCCCCCTAGGGCGCGCCCCCTGCCTCGTGGGGCCCCTGTGGCTCCCCTCACATGCTTCTTCCGCCTATATAACTCCATATACCCTAAAACTTCCAGAACAGAGATTAGATCGGGAGTTCCGCCGCCATAAGCCTCCGTAGCCACCAAAAGTCAATCGGGACCCTGTTCCGGCACCCTGCCGGAGGGGGGATCCCTCACCGGTGGCCATCTTCATCATCCTCGCGCTCTCCATGACGAGGAGGGAGTAGTTCTCCATTGGGGCTGAGGGTATGTACCAGTAGCTATGTGTTTGATCTCTCTCTCTCGTGTTCTTGATTTGGCACGATCTTGATGTATCGCGAGCTTTGCTATTATAGTTGGATCCTATGTTTCTCCTCCCCCTCTTCTCTCTTGTAATGGATTGAGTTTTCCCCTTGAAGTAATCCTATCGGATTGAGTCTTTATAGATTTGAGAACACTTGATGCATGTCTTACCGTGCGTATCTTTGGTGACAATGGGATATCACGTGATTCACTTGATGTATGTTTTGGTGATCAACTTGCGGGTTCCGCCCATGAACCTTTGCATAGGGGTTGGCACACGTTTTCGTCGTGATTCTCTGGTAGGAACTTTGGGGCACTCTTTAAGGTCCTATGTGTTGGTTGAATAGATGAATTTGAGATTGTGTGATGCATATTGTATAATCATACCCACTGATACTTGAGGTGACATTGGAGTATCTAGGTGACATTAGGGTTTTGGTTGATTTGTATCTTAAGGTGTTATTCTAGTACGAACTCTAGGGCTGTTTGTGACACTTATAGGAATAGCCCAACGGATTGATTGGAAAGAATAACTTTGAGGTGGTTTCGTACCCTACCATAATCTCTTCGTTCGTTCTCGGCTATTAGTGACTTTGGAGTGGCTCTTTGTTGCATGTTGAGGGATAGTTATGTGATGCAATTCATTTAGTATTGTCGAGGGATCTTACACTAGCGAAAGTATGAACCCTAGGCCTTATTTCCACGCATTGCAATACCGTTTACGCTCACTTTTATCACTTGCTACCTTGCTGTTTTTATATTTTCAGATTACAAAAACTATTATCTACTATCCATATACCACTTGTTTCACCATCTCTTCGCCTAACTAGTGCACCTATACAATTTACCATTGTATTGGGTGTGTTGGGGACACAAGAGACTCTTTGTTATTTGGTTGCAGGGTTGCCTGAGAGAGACCATCTTCATCCTACTCCTCCTAGGGATTGATAAACCTTAGGTCATCCACTTGAGGGAAATTTGCTACTGTCCTACAAACCTCTGCACTTGTATCAGTTGTGCGCTCAGGGATGAATATGCGTTGGAGCCAGTCGTCCAAAAGTTCAACCCATGGTCCTCCTATCCGATCACTTTCGATCGCAGGAACCACCCCACTAGTATCCGTCATAGCGGATTCGATGCACTGGTTCTACTAGGAAAAGGCCTACTAATGGTGCACTAGTTTTTCCTACTAATGGCGCATCACTGGTGTGCCATTAGTATCACGCCACTAGTATTTATTACTAATGGCGCACCACCTAGTGCGCCATTAGTATATAACACCATGCACCATTAGTATGCCTCCCAGGGGCCATATTTAACCATGTGCTTTGGCACACTAATGGCGCACTACGGATGGATGCGCCATTAGTATACTTGGCATACTAATGGCGCACTGTTTGGTGATGCGCCATTTGTATACTTTGGCATACTAATGGCGCACTCTGTAGTGATGCGCCATTAGTATGAATATTAGGTTTTTTACTTTTCTGATTTTTGCACAGGTTACAAAATATATTATTTGATAGAATATAGATAGTAGCACACAGCAACAGCAGATTCATCGAATACAATAGAAGATTAGTCTCCGAATACAATTCATCATATTAGTCTCCGAATTCAAAAGACCGAACAAAGATAAAACATTACAAGTCTTGAGACCGCGAGTATCGAGTTTGTCTTCACATTACAAGTCGATATCGATCTTCTAAACTACCATCACATAGAAGAGAGTTGCGGTCATCACGATGAGCATCATCGTGATGAAACTGGTCTTCATCCAGTTCCTCTAACGCTCCCTCCTCTCTCCCTCTAGATAGCGGGCGTATCTAGATTCCGCCTCCGCCCTAGTGGTGTACCCTTTGTAACTGTTACCGCTGAAACGATGAACCTGTCTCCGACACTCCTCCCAATCGTCGTAGACTCCGGGAACCTTACCCTTGTACACGACATACGACGGCATCTCTATGCACAAGACAAACAATAGACAATACATACATAAGCAATATATAAGTATGCAACAAAAGGATCAGAAGAGAAAAGCAAGACATTAATAGCACGATTCATGGTCCTACTAATAAATAGCATCGATTACATCTAAGTTGAACGACTGTCCAATCCAAAGAGACATACAATTCATTAAAGTTTAATTACAACATGAGCTAATCAATGTTTCAGAACTACACATCACTACTTTTGACTCGACTCATGGACAGGAGCATGGACGAAGCCGCCGTTTGTCGTGATCGTCATGAAATCGCGGGCATTGTTAGCCTGCATTTGTAGCATTCCGTCTATCTCAATGTTGGACGGTTGATATCTGAGGAAGAACTGCCCCGAGGTATGAAGGACATCTTGATGGATGATGTCCGCAAACTCTGACTGGATGCGAAAGAATTCTTGTCTGATGTCCGCGTCCTGGATTGCCGACAAGCTGGCGGCCCAATCTTTGAGATTATTTGGTAGCAGAAGGTGATGATGGTCCCTTACGATCGCCTGCATGTGATGGAGGGCGTAGTAGGCATCCTTCGGACCGCTAGGCGGCTGCTTGACGCAGCAGAACATCGTATTGTGGGCGAACACGTGCTTGTCGTACTTACGAACTGCCCTGGTGAAGGTGCCTCCAGATTTGGCGTAGCCGGGGAGAACATCATCAAAAACTTTCTTGATATTTGTGTAGTCTATCTTGGAGTTACGGTTCGGGTCGAAATACGTGGCCATGGAATATTTCGGGCTTAAGAGGATGAGTGTGCAATGTGTGTCACTGCAGAGAACACGGAATGTTAGAAAAAAAAGAACGATCGAAATCTAAGAAATCATATGTTACGGGGCAGTTAAGGGATGACTTACTCGGGAAAGTAAGCCACAAGGAAGTTATCCTTATCTGGGTTTGCCAGAATGACGTCTTCGAGGTGTGAACTCGCGACTTGGCGGTCCCCAGCGCTGCTCAAGAGCTTGGCACGCATGTAGAAGGGGTCGACGATCACAATGTCCAGGGTCTTGTCTCTAATGATCCGCATCTCCATACTCAGCGAAAACAGCCGAACGAAGGTGTAGTGCAGCGGATGAAGGTTAAACATAGCAAAGATGTCATCAAACCACAGGACGATCGTACCCCCGATGCCACCATCCACAAAGCCCTTGCCCTCTGGCACCTTGGCCACAAAAACCGGGTATGCCACATCATTCTCTTTGAGATGCCGCTTCTCCAAAGAAAGAACATTGTCGTGCAGACTCCGCATAGCACCGGTTGCAGCAGTGAGCATATTTGTCGGTAGCATCGCCCTACCCGCCACATGCACCCTCCTCGAGATATCCTTAGGTGAAGGTGGCCCGTCCTGAGCACAGATCGTACTCGGTGCCGGCTGGCTCGCACCGGCGCCCTTTTTAGTCTGCCGTTTCCAGCCCTTCTTCTTGCTCTGCTGTAATGGGACCGAGTTCTGCTCACAGACCGCCTTCTTGAGCGTGTTGGGGCTGATAATATTTGGCACCTCCGCTATCTGAGGCTCGGTGAAGCCAGCAGCTGGAGGCGTCTCCTGAGAACTGAATGCCAGACGACGCCTGTTGCAATTGGGTTTCTCCGCCGTACCAGCTAGATCACTGTCGTCTTGTTTGGGTTCTTGAGAAGGAGGCCCACAGAGCTCGTCACCGTACCCATGTTTGGCAAAGTACTTATCGACGTTGGTAAATGTACCATCGCTGTTGTCGTCGTCAGGATCCTGTGCCATATGCATGTCCGGATCCTGTGCCATAGGGATGTCCGGCATGTCCAGTAGCGTTGCGGCGTTCTTGCCATGGCTTGGCGCCAGCACGACTGGCGGTATTGTCTGTGGGGTGGTGTCCCCCGCCCCCAAACGAATCTGGCTCTTCGGCCAAAGCGGGTCGAATCGGAGGTAACAGCTCATCGCAGCCTGGTAGCACCCGAACCACTTCAACCCTATACATTGTGGGTGGCATCGGATTACCGTGGAACACGAGGTAGCCCGGTTGAATAATTCTGCCCGTGGCGACATCGACCAACTCGCCGCCCACGAAGTGCAGGAGAATTCAAGGAACGTTGGCGGCGCCCTGCGAAAACATGTAGGGCATCAGGGATGCCCAGTCAAAGGCAAGGAGATGAAGTCCTCGGCCGAGAGGCTTTGTTACCGTGATGTCATCGAGGTCGGCTAATGTCGAGGCACCGCCAATGGCGGGCGTGCAACTGACGGAGGGGCCGCTTGCTGGCGAGGTGCCGGCCGGCGTACACCCGGGTGCATTAAGCTCCAATGCCGGCGTCGGAGACACCAATACCGCCGCCGCCGGAGACACCAATGGCGCCGCTGCCATAGACACCAATACCCCCGCCGCCGGAGACACCAATGGCACCGCCTGCACATTGTGCGAGTTGCTGGCCGTGAAGATGGGAATCGGGGGCGGCCCCTGTTGGCCACCCACAATCGACGTTGTTATCCCATGAATCAAGGTAGGCATAATTCCGGTGAGCGTCGATCCCAGTTGTCGTCGCACTTGCTCTTGGACCATCTCCGGAATCCGTGCCACTTGCGCCTTGAGTGCTTCAACCTCGTGCGACTGGCTTTCCGAGCTGGTCTTTTTCTCCTTTCGCCCACTAGCGGTATAGTATGACGACCATTTTGTGGACAAGCCTTTGCCGGCCACACGACCGACTGATGTTGGCTTACTGAGCGGATCCTTGTTTTTCATTATGTTCAACGCCCTATTCAAAGGGGTGTCGAAAGGGGAGCTCTGAGACGACCCCACGCTACTGCTTTCTTTGTCTTGCGGAAGGAACGTGAACCATTTAGAAATATTGGGGATTAATTAGAATGCAACCATATGGAGCTAATTACGTGGGGGTGTATTCCTTACCAGAACAAGCTCAAGCGCCTTGGTCTTTGGATCCGTGGTAAGCTCCTTTGTTACCGGGTCCTCCTTGTACCGGGCCCTGATAAAGCTCCTGGTCTGCTTGTCACGGTATTTCTCGAAGCGGGTGGTAGGCCTTGCTCGACACGCTCCGCGTCCTCCTTGTCCCATATAAGCTCCGCCACTCTGTAACCGCCGGGACCGAGTTGGTGGACCCCTAAGTTCAACTGCCGCATATCTTTCCCCCACTGACTTGATTCAGAGGTTGCGGGGCTCTTGCACTTAATCTTGAACTCCTTGTAGTCATCTTCGCTAATCAAAGGATATTTTGCCTTGATCTTCTCATAACTATCACCTTTGTCAATCATTGCCTTCACCGTGCTTTTCCGAGTAGACAGGGTCGTGCTCATCCTCGTGAGGGCGGCACCGTTCACTTTATTCCCCGAGAGGCGTGTGTTTGCGAACTCATCGGGGAACTTGTATCGTTCGTGAAGCTTCGTGAAGAGGAGGCTGCGCAAATTCCCTCGGTCCTTATGCCTTAGGTTCTCGGTGTTGATCAAGGCGGTGCTCCGGAGAATGCACCCAACCTGAACCATGTACACCTTGACTACGTGTTTGGGCGCCGTCAGATGCCTGTGGGAGTTCACTTCAGTAAATTCCTCCCTGACTGTGCCGAGCATGTTCGGGCGCCGGTACTTCCATTGCCTCTTCGGTTGGCTGCCATCTGTGCGTGCGCCGCCATCATCAGTGGTGGCATCCGCGGCGCCATCATCAGTGGTGAGGTTCTTCCTCCAACTCCTGGGACAGCTCCCAGAATTGCTTGCCGCCCGAACCGCCGGCCTCATCGTTGTGGGCCATGTTTCACTCTAAATAGGAAAAAAAATTGGTCAAAAAGTTGGTTATTGTCAAGGAACAACATCATGGTCTCATCATTTAGGGTTTGTCGACACCAAGGCATCCTAAAAGCTAAGCTTTTATCATTTAGGGTTTGTCGACGCCGAGGCACCCTAAAATCCTAAGCGTACATCATTTAGGTTCTCATCGACACCGAGGCACCCTATAGAAGCCAAGTTAAGTTTTCATCATTTAGGGTTTATCGATGCCGAGGCACACTAGGTTGGGCCTAATCACTTGGCTCTATTGCCACCTATGTTGGGTTTATCATCTAGGGTTTATCGATGCTAAGGAGAATTCTAAGTTGGGCCTAATCACTTGGCTCTATTGCCACCTATGGTTTAATGCAGCAAGAATGGCGGGGCAGTTGATCCTACTTAACTAAGTACTAAGATACCCCGGCCCATGCATTAGTCGCAAGTACCCCATATGTCCTATTCTTAGCAAAGTCATGCTAAAATTCACGAAAAATTTCAGCATGACCTTTGCTGAAAATAGGACATATGGAGTACCCGAATTTGCCGGAACGGAAGTTAATCGACATTCCGGCAAACTCAAGGGCCTCTCGGGGTACCTGCAAATTCATTACCCCACCCCCACCCAGCTGCAACCCCACAACACCCCATAATATCATCACGACACGATGGTCGGAGACAAAACCCCCCAATATCATCAAAATACTCCAGTTATGAAGTAAAATTCCTAAAGTGTTCCAGGAGTAGAACCTGAAGTGTAGTCAGTGGCTTCACCTATGTGCATAAAAATCATAAAAATTCAAAATTATTTGAAACCTGATCACTAGTCATAAAAATTCAAAATCATTCAAAATCAAAATCTACTAATTAGTTCTTGTGCTCATCCAGTAGCAAATCTTTCATACATGATCACTAGTCATGTACCAAAATTTTACTTAAACTGAATTTGCAAATCAACAAGATCTCTACTAGTTTCAGACTAGACTTACACTAAATACACTATAGTATTTGACCAGTAGTCATGTGAACTCTTTGAATTTGTAAACACTTCCAGACTTGAGCATTGAGAGTTCACAATTGCATAAAATGTCCCTTGTTCCTGAACTTGTATTGTACTCCATTCATTCAAGCAGAAAGAAACAATTATTGTTGATACTCATGTGCTTCTTTGCAAATAATTTTATTTATTCAGAGTTTGAGAAATTTTGAACAAAAAAAGAACGCAAGATACAGACTGAATTTGATGTTCAAAAATAACTGATAGTAGCATGCTATGGTACAGATAAAGTTGGGTCATAGTAACACACAGTAACATTTCTGGAATCCAAATTGAAACAATAAATCACAGGTAGCTAGCAACTGAAAATCAAATTGGCACTTTCTCCAAACTCATACATGTCTTCTCTTTTTGTAGCATCAGTGCTCACCTCGATGGATTAACTAAATTTTCTACAAACACCAAGTACTAGGGCACACAAAAGTTCTGAAATTTGTGTGCCTAATTGAATTAACTGAATTTTCAGTAACTGAATAAACTGAATTTTCAAAACTGACAAATATTAATAGGTTGACTATAGCAAATCCAATTTGCATGCTTCACTACATATAATTTACAATAATTCGAGGGGACAAATACAACACTGGAAAAGTCAACTCAGGTTTATCTGAATTGGCAGCTACAGTGATGCCATTTAAAGCTAGCTAGAGGGAAAAGCCATTTAAAAAAATCCTCTCATCTCATACGAGGAGTGTTAATCCTAAGACTAATAGTTTGTTGTGTAGTACAGCTACAGTGATGCCCTGTCCATTTTGTCCCTCCCCGACTAGATACTAGAGTAACACTATTGATGCCCTGTTCTTGTTGAACTTTATGACAGTATATACAACAACTTATCCTCTTAAGCCAAAACAACTTTATAAAAGCCAGATGCAACTTGTTGAGCTAATTTTGAGCAGAACTCCTTGAGGAACTAGCAGCAAAAGGTACTGAACTAGCAGCAAGCTTGTGTTATTGCTTACTAAGGTACTGAACTGATCAGAACTTCAGAACAGTGAGCTTTACATACTAATTTCAGAGGGATTTGAACCTAATTTGACCTAAATTCGAGAGGGATTTGTCCTTATTTTGCATCTACACCAGCCCCTAATCCATGGCTAGAGCTAGTAGTAGCAAGACATGGTAGAGTAATTAGGCAGCCTTGAGGAACCCAAATCCATGGCTGCTAGATCGAATGAAACAAGGAGGGGAGAGGGGACGGAGGGGAGTTGGGGGCACCTTCACCTTGGGTGGTTGAACGACGGCGTCGTGGATTTAGAGGTCTAGGTGGAAGAAGCCCTTGATGGCGGCGACTGTGGTGGCTGGGTGCGCCCCTCCTGCTCCTCCTCCTCGAGCAGGACATGGTCGGTGGCTACATGCTGAGGAGAAGGCCCTCCTCTCCTCTCCGGGCGTCGTCCTGGTCGCTTGCCGGCGCGGTCTACCTGTAGAGACGAGACAAGAAGGGGTCAGGGGTTTGGAGTGGAGGGGGGCTTACAGGCGAAGGAGGACGGGCGGAGGAGGAGGGGGGCTTACGGGCGGAGGAGGACGGGCGGCGGTGCAGTAGGGGCGGCGGAGGGAGGCGCTGCTGGGCTCCTGTGCCGGCTGCGGGGTAGCGGAGGCTTCCGACGGCTGGGTGCGCCACGGCATCGGGCTGGCAGTCGTGGCAGCAGGCGCGGGAGCCGGAGCGGGTGTGGAGCGGGCGCAGGGGTCGTTGGAGCGGGCCGGGGTTCGTCGGAGTGGGCGCGGCGGGGGAGGGAAGGGGGATCTGGCGAGGGAGAGGGAAGGGGGCATCGGGCGAAGGGGTATCCAGCTAGACACTATAGCAATGGCGTACCACCCTGTGGTGCGCCATTAGTAGTTTTTTTTCTGATAGCAATGGCGCACCCTCCACTGGTGCGCCATTAGTAACTTTTTTTTCTGACAGCAATGGCGCACCGTCCTCTGGTCCGCCATTAGTAACATTTTTTTTCATTATTTCTTGTTGCATCTAATAATTTGTTTTTATCAAATTTTTTATTTTCATGAGGACTAGAACAGAAGATATAATCAAATAACATCAATATTTTTTTGAAAATATCATCAAATTTGTTTTTTTTATTTTTAATTGAAAATATCATCAAATAATTTTTAAACTAATGGCGCACCGTGGCACAGTGCGCCATTACTAGTTTAAACTAGTAATGGCGCACTATTCAACGGTGCGCCATTAGTAGTTTTGCAAAAAAGTAAAAAGAATACAGTAGTGGCGCACTCTACGGCTGGTGCGCCATTAGTAGTTCTAACTACTAATGGCGCACTCCGATTGGATGCGCCATTAGTATGTTTGAAAAAATGAAAAAAAAACATTTTGTTACAAATGGCGCACCATGTGCCAGGTGCACCATTAGTGTCTTCCACACTAATGGCGCACCAGCACATGGTGCGCCACTACTATATAGTAGTGGCGCACCACATGACAGGTGCGCCATTAGTGTCCATTCCATCTATAGCCCTTTTCCTAGTAGTGACCCAATCATTGACGGGTTTCACCTCACTCGAGTCCTTATGGATGGCGACAGTAGCCTGAACCTGCTTTATCAGGACACAGTGCGCAAAATGGGTATCGACCCCTCAAGGATCAAACCCACAAAAACGACCTTTAAAGGCGTTATTCCAGGCGTAGAGGCCCATTGCACAGGCTCAATTACACTGGAAGTGGTATTCGGATCCTCGGATAACTTCCGAAGTGAAGAGTTAATCTTCGATATAGTCCCGTTCCACAGTGGTTATCATGCCCTGCTCGGGCGAACCGCATTTGCGAGATTCAATGCGGTACCAAATTATGCATACCTCAAGCTCAAGATGCCAGGACCTCGTGGGGTTATTACAGTCAACGGAAACACAGAGCGCTCTCTCCAAACGGAGGAGCACACTTCGGCCCTTGCAGCGGAAGCGCAAAGCAGCCACTCAAGGCAATCCACTAGTTCGGCGTTTCAAGACCCGGACACCTTCAAGCACGCTCGGAGCAATCGGCAACTAGACCGCCTGGTGCGATCTGAGCTCGCGTAGCAATGCGGCCCCCACCCCAGTCCCAACCAAGCGGCGAAACTTGTGCCACGCGTACATAATTATGCATTAAAAATACCATGGGCACAGGCGGAGAGGGGGCACAACTGCGGCACGCCCCAAGACGCGTCTTAAACCGCACTAGGGGCTTCCCGCTTGGTTATTTTTCCCTTTTTCAGGACATCAATCTCTGGAAACCATGTCCGGCAGCACTATTGCCGAACACATGATGCAGCAACCAAGGAGGCAGAAAGCTACGTCACACCATGGAATTCCCAAGTGGATTACAATAACGAGCGAAATATTTGATTTAATACTATTCCTCAGCTTGCCCTTTGAAGGAACATAGTCCTACTCTTTGCTTATCGAACTATCTGTATCATTCTGCTTTAACGCACCTTTTTGAATAAACAATGCATAACGTTACGACTATTATTGCATTCATGTTTTATATATATGTGTTCATTAATGATTCCTTGCAACCGTACACTTTGGTACGGACAATACACTAGGGGCTTACGTACCCCATAATATGGTGTGAAAAGTCCGAACACTTTCACAATTGCAGCACCCCGAACTTATAGCATTATATGCATCAGCTCCGAATCATGTCTTTGGTCAAATGTTGGGTTTGCCCGGCTCCTATGTTTTGGTACCTTACGTTCCGCTCTATTGGCTAAGGTAGCGCTAGGAGAACTACTGCGATTGT
Organism: Triticum urartu; assembly: GCF_003073215.2. Lineage (NCBI taxonomy): Eukaryota > Viridiplantae > Streptophyta > Magnoliopsida > Poales > Poaceae > Triticum > Triticum urartu. The sequence goes on along the minus strand of NC_053026.1, from coordinate 174,541,637 downwards.
GCCCCGGTTCTGCTGGGTTAAGCACCTTAGTAGAGAAAGCTAAAACTGACTGTCATGATAAGGTGACAGACTGGTCGCTGTTCGGCGAGGTTTCAAATCCCTAAAGACTTATGCCGCTTAGAGCGAGGGGCTGGCCCTGTCCAGCTTAAAGGCGTGTATCGCGCCCCGAATTCGGCCTTCCGAATACCAGGGGCTTCACCGAAATTTAAAATTATAGAATTCTATGGCTAAGTAAGAGTGATAAAGCATTATTAGTCCGGTTGCCTTATTCGTTGTGCTGAGCACCTCCCTCGAAGGACCCAAAAATGGGAACAAGAGTGCTCAGGTTTATCCCGAACACCCCAGCACTCGTGGCATGGGGGTAGAAGCCGAGGACTAGCCATCTCTCAGATTGGATAAACAGCCAAACAGAAGGTAATATTTTAAATTGAAACAAGCGTTGCATAGCGCATATGAAACAAGTTTTCATAAATACAGGATCACACGAGCATGTTTTACTCAAATATTACGTCTTTTGTGCACTCGTATGCTATGAGACGGGCACCCGACAGAACACCCTCGTAGTACATCTCGGGGTGGCGATGCTCCTTGCCCTCCGGTGGCCCTTCCTTGATCAGCTTCACGCTGTCTAGCTTGACCCATTGCAATTTCACACGGGCGAAAGCCCGACGTGCACCTTCAATGCAGACAGATCGCTTGACGACCTCCAGCCGCGGGCAGGCATCCACAAGCCACCTCACCAGGCCGAAGAAGCTGTTTGGAAGGGCATCGCCAGGCCATAGCCGGACTATAAAGACCTTCATGGCCCGTTCGGCCGCCTTATGTAGCTCGACCAGCTGCTTCAGCTGGTCGCTCATTGGCACCGGGTGTTCGGTCCCAGTATACTGAGACCAGAGCAGCTTCTCCGTTGAGCTTCCATCCTTGGCCTGGTAAAATTGTGTGGCATCGGACACGCTGCAGGGCAAATCTGCGAATGCTCCTGGAGAGCTCCGGATTCGGGTAAGTAATCGGTAATTTACTTTTACATGCTTGCTTTGCATATAGAATGCCTTACCCGCCGCTATCTTCTTCATTGCGTCGATCTCCTGGAGGGCCTTTTGGGCTTCGGCCTTGGCACTTTTTGCGCTCTCGAGGGCCGCGGCAAGCTCAGACTCTCGCGTCTTCAAGTCAAGCTCCAACACCTCATGCTTCGCCACGAGAGCTTGGAGCTCTTGATGCACCTCGCCCACCTGAGCCTCTTGCTTTTCTCGCTCGGTGCACTCCTTGGCCGCTTTATCTTCGGCCTTGGATAGTGCTTTCTTTAGGGTCACCACTTCAGTCGTGGCCCCTGGCAAAGTCATGATGATCTTGTCATTTTGCAATCGCATTCTTTTTATACATATCCATAGACTAGGTACTACTTACCTTTGTTCTCCTCGAGCTGCATCTTGGCAAGGCCGAGCTCATCCTGGGACCCTTTCAGGTCCTTCAGTATGGTGACCTCCGCAGTTAGTGCGACGGACACCAGCAGCGAAGCCTGCATAGGCATATTGACATACTCATATTAGACTCCTGCGATATTGTTTGATCCTCTGTTCGGCTTTTCTTTGTGAACACCGAACAGAGCATCAGGGGCTACTGTCTATGCGGTAATATTTTTCCTATATTTTAAACACTTACCTCAAAGCCTGTTAGAAGGCTGGCATAGGCTTTGGTCAATCCGCTCTTAGCGGACCGAACCTTCTGGATCACCGCACTCATAATAGTGCGGTGCTCCTCGTCAATGGAAGCGCTGCGAAGCGCTTCCAGCAGATTGTCCGGCGCCTCTGGATGGACAGAGGTCACCGGTGCAGGCGTCTTGCCCCTCTTAGAAGGAGGCCACTTGCCCAAGTTTGGAACCACTGGAGGTTCCGGCGCGGTGTTCGGCTGAGGGCCGAACTCGGAGCCCTCAGGGGCCTTGTCCCCTCTTCTCCCGGATTCCGGGAGGCCGCCTTGAGGCGCCTCCGGGACTGTCTCCCCTTGACCCGGTGCCTCTTGAGACAGCACCTCGGCGTCGTCCGCAGGATGGGGGGAGGTGGCAGTCGGAACTGGATCGCGATCCATATCCGACAAGCCCAGGGAGCCATCCGATGTTACATCGATATGGGCTCGGGGTGGCCTGCATTATCACATTCGGCGTTAGGTAAAGTAGTGCGAAAAAGGGGTGCTATGAGTGACTCTGGTATCCGAATACTCACGACCTCCCCAGGGGCTTGACCCTGGGCAGCCACTCATCTTCACCATCGGCGGCGGTGGTAGAGCTGTCCGGAAGGAGAGTCCTTCCCTTCTTGGACCCTTCGGCCTCCCTAGTTGGGGCGGCCTTCCTTTTCTTGTCTCCCCCGTTTGGAGGGGGAGCATCTTCTTCTGCCTCCTCGTCTTCAGGGGAGGATTGTGCCGTGGAGTCCTCGGACGGTGAGTCCGATGACGCCTGGCGCTGGGAACTCTTTCGGGTTCCCTTGGCCTTCTTGGTCTTCTCCGGCACCGTATAAGGAGCCGGGGTCAGCATCTTCGTCAGAGGAGCATTTGCTAGGCCTTTGGGCAAGGAAGCCAGATAGTCGATCTGTCTGGCCATCTCCTGCCAGTCCTGTCAATGGTACGGGAGTTTAGATCCCGCGTGGAGTCAAGCTATGAAAAACAAGTATCCTGTAAGAGGTAAAGAAGCTTACCGCACTTGCTTGGCGCTTCGCGCTAAATCCGCGATCCTCAGTAGTGGGAGGGGGGACCTCGGTGCTCTTGAACAGCACCCTCCAGGCATCTTCATGAGTTGTGTCGAAGAGCCTGTTCAGAGTTCGGTGTTGTGCCGGGTCGAACTCCCACAAGTTGAAGGCCCATTGTTGGCACGGGAGGATCCGGCGGTTGAGCATGACCTAGACTACATTGACGAGTTTGAGCTTCTTGTTGACCATGTTTTTAATACATGTTTGGAGTCTGGTCAGCTCTCCCGAACTACCCCAGGACAGGCCCTTCTCTTGCCAGGAGGTGAGCCGTGTGGGGAAGCCAGATCAGAACTCGGGGGCCGCTACCCATGTAGGGTCACGCGGCTCGGTGATGTAGAACCACCCCGACTGCCACTCCTTTATTGTCTCCATGAAGGAGCCCTCAAGCCATGTGACGTTGGGCATCTTGCCCACCATGGCGCCTCCGCACTCCGCCTGGCGGCCGCTCACTACCTTCGGCTTGACATTGAAAGTCTTCAGCGGAGGAAGGCCTCGCACACAATGATAAACGCTGAGATGTTGAGGATGAAGTTTGGGGCCAGATCATGGAAATCCAGGCCGTAGTAGAACATGAGCCCCCGGAAAATGGGTCGAGAGTAAATCCCAGTCCGCGGAGGAAATGGGTAAGGAACACCACCCTCTCATGGGGCCTGGGGCTGGGGATGAGCTGCCCCTCCTCTGGGAGCCGGTGCGCGATGTCATCGGGCAAGTATCCGGCAATCCTCAACTTCTTGATGTGTCCCTCCGTGACGAAGGAGACCATCCACCTGCCTCCCGCTCTGGACATTGTTGGAGAAGGTCGAGGTGGGAAATGCAAACTTGGGCACTGGAGCTCGAGTGTGCGGAAACGGATGGGCGAAGGAGGAAGAAGGCGTAGATGAAAAGGTAAATCCTTATCCCTTTATATGGGCGGATGAAACTATGCGTCCCCACTAGCCTGGTAAAACTTGCTTGTTGCCCAAGCACCATAATCGATGGCACGGTTGGGTTACCCACACCCGTATTGTTGAGAATCCTGTGATAAGGGGACACGATCTCTGCTTTGAGAAGACGTGTCAAAAAACTACCTCGCGTTATGTGCGGGGCTAGTTAAAGGAAACGGTTCGAATAATCACCGGGCCGTGACGTAATGTCGTGTTGCCAAAACAAGTCAGCAAATTGGATCTGTGGAAATATTATTCTCTCTACGGTGGTATGTGGAACTTATTTTGCAAGGTCGGACACTATCCTTATATTCAAAATTCTTCCGTGTTGTATTCGGAGGAGGAACCCGCCTTGCAATGCCGAAGACAATACTGCGTGCCGGACTCATCGTCATTGAAAGCCTGGTTCAGCGGCTACTGTGGGAGTTCTGGATTAGGGGGTCTCCGGACAGCCGGACTATCTCCATTGGCCGGACTGTTAGACTATGAAGATACATGATTGAAGGCTTCGTCTCGTGTCCGGATGGGACTCTACATGGCGTGGAAGGCAAGCTAGGCAATACGGATATGTATATCTCCTCCACTGTAACCGACCTTGTGTAACCCTAACCTCTCCAGTGTCTATATAAACCGGAGGGTTTTAGTCCCTAGGACAACATACAATCATACCATAGGCTAGCTTTAAGGTTTAGCCTCTCTGATCTCGTGGTAGATCTACTCTTGTACTACCCATATCATCAATATTAATCAAGCAGGACGTAGGGTTTTACCTCCATCAAGAGGGCCCGAACCTGGGTAACACATTGTGTCCCCTGCCTCCTGTTACCATCCGCCTTAGACGCACAGTTCAGGACCCCCTACCCGAGATCCCCGGTATTGACACCGACAGTGACTAACTAAAATTGCCTTACAATACAAGTCATTCATATGGTGGTTCATCCTCTTGGGCCTTAAGTCGCCTCTGGGTCTTGGGCCATTAATGGGCTTGCTATGACCCGCCACCTTTATTGATGAGTCGTCATTGGTATAACTTGGCCTCTTGGCGGTTCGTACCCAGTAGTTATATCCCCAACATTAGGCCCCAGGTTGATTTGAACTTGTTCATATCAATCTTCAATACCTGAGTTTTCAAAATCCGCTTCACTTGTTCGATAAACCTTGTTTTAACCCGCCATGAGGTCAGATCTTAAAATCTTCTTAAATCGCCATGACGTCATCTCGCATTAACTTCCCACAAGGCCCTGAACATTTTAACTGATCCTTATCTTAATAAGCATCCCAAAAACCGAGGCATCCATATAGCCACACGATGATTTTGGCCTCCTCGATTCCCGCGCATGCCTTGTATCCACCCCCTTATAAATAGGGACAGGGGTCTTTATCATTTCCCCCTCGCTTCCTCCTTTGTATTCCTCCTTTGCACAGTCGCGCCAGTGCTCGAGCTCCGTCGCCGTGACCTCCAACTGCTGCATCAACTCAGGCCGCTGCATCGGCCTGATCGGACCAGAGAACTCTGGCGTGCCACCGCGGCTCCTCATGACCTGTAAGTGCTCCTCCCCCTTTTATCTTAGATCTGTATTAGGGTTCAGGCCGCTCGTCGGTGTTCTTGTCTTTCTTCAGTGTTTCCTTCAACTCTGATAGCTCTTAATCTGGATAGGCCATAAATCTTCTGTGGAAGTAGTTTTAACATCATTTTTATGATTAGAATAGCATCCCTCCACAGAACATCACATCATAGCATCAAAGCTTTCCACTACCGCCACCTTAGGTTTAATTTCACTTTCTTTTCTGAATTGCCATAGATCCGAAATTATAACTTTAACTTGTGAAATATGTTTGTCCACCACTTAGCAAAATTTTCACTTGATAGATTTGAAACACCAAAACTGCCATGGCAGCTTATAACATAAACTGTGACCCATCATGTAACATTAGGCCCTGTTCAAGCCGCCATCATCCACCTAAGTCAATAATTCGGCAATATCCTTCCGGTTTAACTAGGCTAGCTCATTTATCCTCATAATTCTATCCTCTGGTTTCACAATCCGCATACTCCTAACTGTATCTCCATAGCCATTAACCTTGTACAGTGGTTTAAACAATAACTTGTAACTCGCCAAACATTTGCCGGTTTAATAACATCTTGAACCGCCTTATGTAGGTTGTGCACTAAGTCATGACTAAGACCGTCACATCATGCCACTGGGTCCCGTCCATTGTTAATGAAGCAATACTCCAAGGGTATGTCAAGATTGGCTTTTTGCCGGCAAAAAACAGCATTCACTTGCGTGCTCCAAAACCGGACGAAGTCAGACCTCAACCACAGGATGATGAAGTTATCGTTTTCACTGACCACATGAACCAGGGCTTCTCACCACCCGGGTCAAAATTCTTTCATGACTTTCTGCATTTTCTACAACTTCATCCCCAAGACATCGGACCTAATTCCGTTTCCAATATCTGCAATTTCCAACTCTGCTCTGAAGTATACCTTCAAGAAGAACCCAGTGTTGACCTCTATAGAGAGTATTTTTACTTAAACCGCCAAAATGAATTCACCGGCGGGCCCCGGCCAAGAACTTGGAGGGATCTCAATTCAGCGACGCAGAGACACCATTTTCCCTTATGCTCAGCTTCCAAGCCATCCCAAGGATTGGAATCAAACTTGGTTCTACTGCAAAGATACCTCTCCTTCTGATGAAAACCCTTTACCAGGCTTCCGTGATCAGTGGCTCAACCCAAAGCACCCTCTTCCCGACCGGCTTACAGCTGCTGAACTAGCCAAACTTGCACCTACCTTCTCAAAGGTTAGGGCATTATTGGGCAATGGATTAACCAGAGTTAGCTTGGTTTGGTGCTAGGTAGCTTGGAGGATAATACCTTTAATCCGCCAGTCCGGTTTAATGTGTACATATACTAGCGACACCAAAGATCCATTGTGTTACACTTCAATGCATTTGTCTGATAAGGCCATCAATGAAATGACCAAGGCTCTTCTCAATGAAAGCTTGGAGGGCTGCAATAAAGTGGGTTTGAATCCCTTCTGCACACTTAACCCAGCACCGGATGTAAGTCTATTCGGTTTATATACTTTACTTTATTGTTCATAGAACCTGAAAATTCCCAACCTTTATTGTAATTTCTCGCAGGCTGGATCCACTTTTTGGGATAAGAAATATGATGAAAAAGCCTCCAAGAAGGCCAGTGCTAAGACCAAAGCCGTGAAGAATAACAAAAAGAAATCCACTGCTCCTGATATGTTTAACTTGGACAATGATGATGAGTCGGAGGTAGACCTTGATTCCCTTGGATCTTTATTCGTCCATCTTATTAACACTGATTGCTATCAGGATGACGCGGAAACCAGCCAAGCAAGTGATGACGAGGTGATTATCATTTCCTCCGACTCAGAGTCCTTGCCAAGACAGAAAATTCGATGAGTGATTCGGAAAGTAAGGTTTTCTAACCCTTTAGCTCACTTGTATCCCTACTTTATTTTGAAGCAACAACATCATGAGAACCGACACAGAACCCGGACCGGTGGAGCCGAAGAACTTTCCTCTGGCTTACCTAACATGCCAGCCCCACACAAACGCCGGAATGAGGTACTTCAAAATTCCAACACGATTTATTGTAAAGCAGGTCTTACTCATGAGACCCTTAATCCTTCTGACTCAAATTACCAGGGGACCTCTCACTCTTTGTCTGGAAATTCATCTCAGACTCTGCTTCCGGCTTTCAAGACTGCCCCCGGGTACCAACTTTAACTGTGTTTTTCAACATCACTAGACTCGTATTGACATTTTGAATCCTCTTGCAGTGGGAAAGCAAAGCCTAGCAAAAAGGCCAAAATGAACAAGCCCACAGAAAACCCCAATTCACATGAACCGGAAAAACAAGCTCCAATATCTAAGGCCTCCGTGCAACAGCCGGAGGAACCTACTGATGTACCGCCACCAGAAAATTGTGGTGCCTCTGCTGATCATACAATTGTCTATCCCTTGGGTGTTGAGCCGCCAAGCCTAATCAAGCCTTCAGAACAAAACACTGAGGAAGTTCTGATCACTGGCACTGGTTTTCAAGAACTGGGGAATCCTATTACTCTAGCAATGCACTCTGCCAAGGAAGAATTGATCGAGAGGCGCAAGGTCAAATTTGATATGGCCAATTATTCTCATTTGAGCATTAGTGAAATCCTCTCCGGTTACCTGAATCAAGTACACAGCAGCCGTGATCTGGAGTTTGACATGGTCAAGCACATGCATCAGAAACATGAGGTATCAATCCTTGCTCTGATATGAGATATATTCCTTTAGCCCCCAAGTCCACTGAATATGATAGAATAAAATACATTGTAGACTAGTTTAGATAGCCTTTTTGCTCTACATCTGAGTCAAAACCTGTAGCCCCCAAGGGACGATTCAAACTTATAAAGATAAGTCGGGGCTTTCAAAAATTATCTTTGTGCCTGTAACTCCTAGGGCCGGCTTAAACTATTAAGTTGAGATGGGTCTTCAGTTAATAGTGATGAATCTTGCAGCTATAGTCCCCAATGGCCGGTTGAATCCATCTGAATAAACCCGGACTTATCACTGATAAAAAATCTCATCTAGTCATCCTTGCAAACCGGGTAAACTTTGACAAATGATGAACCAAGGTCATCTGCCATTGCATCATAAAATAAACTTAGCGTCCATTAGCCCCCCAGTGCCAAGTGCTATTGCTTGCAAAGGGCTTGGGACTTATCAATATATACTACTTCATAAAGGAACTTTCTGCACCCATTAGCCCCCAAGTGGCAAGTGCTATTACTTGCAAAGGGCTTGGGACTTTATCAATATATACTGTTTCATAACTGTGCATATTTGTTTTGACCTATCCTTTCAGGAAGCATCCAGTCAATTTCAATCTCAGCTGACTGATTTGAAAACCCGGCTTGAAGCACAAGAAGCTGAAATCAGTAGGCTGACTCCAAGTTCAAGTTAAGCTTGAATGAAAATGAAAAACTCAAAATTGAGTTTAATACTGAGAAAGCCGCATGGGATGAAGAAAAGGCTGCCCTGATCCAAAGGGCTGAAAAAGTGGAGGCCTCATTGGAGGAGGTCACCACTGAACTTACTGGCTTGAAGAATGATATCAATCAGATGACCTTTGCTATTTTTGGAAAGATCTTTTATAGTGCAATGACTTTTCCATCCTCCATGTGGTAAACCATCAGGTGGCTTAATCATAATATGCCATGCAGGTCCGAGAAGCAGAAATCATGGAAAGGAAATGTTGATAAAGCTCAAGGCGGTTTACACATTAGTTGAACAACTATACACTAGAGCTCAGCGCACAATAGCCACCATCTCCCCAAGCAAGCACCATATCTTCTCAGCAATGTCTTAAGCCAACTTTCTGTCTTTCCTGCCAGGATTGAAGAGAACAAATGGTCCGCTGCTAGAGCCGGTGCTATTACATATTTAAGCCAGGCAAAGGCATGGCAGTCAGAATTAGACCCGGCCGAGCTAGCCACTGGCTGCCCCAATTTAAAAGAGGATGGGTCTCATTTTGACAAGCAAGATTTTGCTACTTGTGTGAAAGATATGCGTCCATTGGCGAGCCGGCTTGCTGAAGAAACAGATCTATCCAAATACCAGGCGGCTTATAGCGCCGAAATCCAGAAAATGCCAAGCCGGCTTACAAGATTGCAGATCTTATCCCTCCGATCCGTAAGCACACATTTGCCCCTGAAATTGATCCGTCTGAGCTTGTCGATGTTGAAGCTGAATTTCAAGCCTTGACGGGCATCAATTGGTCATCAACTGACTTCCAGACGATGGAGGGAGAAGAAGAACTGGCGCGGGATAACCCGGAAGCTTCAAGCCGCCAAGACCAGGAGAACTGATCCGCTGGCCGGTTCAGAACTTGCATCATCAGGCTTTGCTTGAAAAAATACGTATTCATTTGGGTTCACGGAGCCATGTAATAGGCTACTTAAACACTAATATGTCGTGCCATCGTGCATGTTTTGTCTGCATAACACTACTGAGCCGTCATTTGAAGATCTGCCACTTATGCTTTATAGTATTATCAATTATGCAGGTCGGATTTGTCATTTTCCCTGCCCATAAACAGATAACAAGTGCCCTGGTGGTTTACCGCAGGGCAGGTCATAGTACCCCAAAAAACCATTGATGACTAAATAGTCCATAATTAGGGCCGATTTGTCAAAACCTCATATAATCATAATAAAATAAATATCATACCTATGATATTTGTTCATATTGCCGACTTATCATTCACCGTGTAGTAAGGGTAAGAGCCCAAAGACAGAAGCACAACGCCCTGTTCAACTTCCTCATACCGCCGGCTTACAACGCCACATGCAGCAAGGGGTAGCATCCCAAAACTTAGAGCACATCGCTCTACGCACATAATCATTATACCCTGGTGACTTAAATCCACAACCGGCCAGGTTAATAACACTCCGGATAAAGTCATACATGAACCATAAGGCAACATGGCCCTCATCGGTTTTGAACCATGTATTGACAAGTCACGAGAGATGAACCTCAAAAAATGTTCAAATCAAATTTAAATCAAAAACCAAGGCTTTTATAGGCTGCCAAGCCTCAAAATCAAGTGCTATTCAAGGGCTGCACAGCCGCTGCGTTAAACCTTCATTCAAACCTTCTAAGCGGGGCCTCACATGACCAATCGCCGTTTTAACTTTGACAAGTTCAGGGTCTTTATAAGATTGACTGTCAAGAGTACGGCGAGTCATTCCAGGATTACCTGGGCGGAGTGGCAGACTTACAAAGGCAGGATAACCCGGATTTTTTGGTGAATACACCTGGCATCCAAGCCTATTACAAGGGTCAACAAAGCTCTGTTCATTAACAAAGAGCCCCCAAGTAATGTCTCATTCTAGGCATAGAAGTCGGATCAGCAGGGTAGTTATAGCTATGCTCAACGAGCAGGAAGCCCCCAAGTATTTTGTAATCATGCGTACAAGCCAGATCAAGAGGGTAGTCAGAGCTATGCTCAATGAGCAAGAAGCCCCCAAGTGATCATATGAAGTGACAATAAAGACTCATTATTCTCATAAATGAAACGACAGAGGCCCTGAATTATCAGGGATGCCGGCTTTATTATATTCATCATAATATATACATTTTAAAAATATGTACATCACAAGAGCCGGTGGCTCGGGTGTAATAAAGCCGAAGATGAGCAATATTCCACGGCCGGCGGGCCTCCTCCTCCGACGTGAGTGAGTCCTTGTGGTCTCGAACATCGACAATGTAGTATGACCCATGATTCAGATTTTTGCTGACCACAAAGGGCCTTTCCCAAGGTGGGGATAGCTTGTGCATATTTTGATCCTGGATAAGTCGGAGCACCAAATTGTCTTCTTGAAAGGTCCTGGTTTTAACCCGGCGGCTATGATAATGGCGAAGATCTTGCTCGTAAATCACCGAACGAGCTGCCGCAAGGTCACGCTCCTCATCCAACAGGTCAATAGCATCCTGACGTGCTTTTTCATTATCAACTTCAACATAAGCCGCCACACGGGGCGAGTCATGACAGATGTCACTAGGGAGAACCACGTTTGCTCCATAAACCATGAAGAAAGGCATGTAACCCATAGATCTGTTGGGGTGGTATTGATGCTCCATAGCACTGAGGGTAATTCCTCCACCCAACAACCGTGCTACCTCTGCAAAGGGACCATAAGCCGGCGTTTGATGCCTCTCAAAATCTCTTGATTGGCTCTTTCAGCTTGGCCATTGGACTGGGGGTGAGCCACTAATGATACATCAAGACGAATATGCTCTCGTTGACAAAACTATTTCATAGCACCTTTGGACAGATTAGTGTCATTATCAGTTATAATGCTATGGGGAAAGCCAAAACGGAAAATAACCTTCTTGATGAATTGAACCGCTGTTGCCGCGTCACAATTAGTGACCGGCTCTGCCTCAACCACTTTGTGAACTTGTCAACCGCCACCAAAAGGTGGGTCTTTTTATCTTTGGACCATTTGAAAGGTCCAACCATATCCAGCCCCCAGACTGCAAGCGGCCAAGTAATTGGAATCATCCGCAATTCTTGAGCCGGAACATGAGCTCATCTTGAAAATTTCTAACAGCCATCACATTTACTGACCAAATCTTCTGCATCAGCATGAGTCCTCAGCCAATAAAACCCATGATGGAAAGCCTTGGCCACGAGAGACATAGAGCCGGCATGATGACCACAATCTCCTTCATGAATCTCTCGCAAGACCTCACAGCCTTCTTCAGGAGAGACACAACATTGAAACACCACTGTGACACTGCGATGATGCAACTCTCCATTGACAATAGTCATTGACTTAGACCTCTTGGTTATCTGCATGGCTAAAGTTTCATCTTCAGGTAACTCGCCCCGGGTCATATAAACCAAATATGGAACTGTCCAATCAGGAATAGCATGAAGAGCCGCCACCAACTGTGCCTCTAGGTCAGGAATAGCAAGATCTTCCTCCGTAGGCAATTTGACTGAAGGGTTATGCAGAATATCAAGAAAAATGTTAGGTGGTACTAGTTTACGCTAGGACCCTAACCAGCTTAAAGCATTAGCTGCCTCATTTTTCCTGCGATCAACATGTTCCACTTGATAACCTTTGAAATGACCAACAATAGCATCAACCTCGCGGTGGTAAGCCGCCATGAGTGGGTCCTTGGAATCCCAAGTGCCAGAAACTTGCTGAGCCACCGAGTGTGAGTCCCCAAAACACCTCACCCAGCTTAGATTCATCTCCCTAGTCATCCAAAGACCATGGAGTAAGGTTTCATACTCAGCTGCATTGTTAGTACAAGGGAACATCAACCTTAAAACATAACAAATTTTATCACCTCGTGGGGAAGTCACACTACTAGAAAAAGGGTTGTTACTGGCGCAGCTGTTTTTGTTATTAATGGCGCACTACATGTGCGCCACTATTAACATGCCACTAGTAATAAATACTAATGGCGCACCTCTGGTGCGCCACTAGTATCCCAGATAATAGTGGCGCACCACACCGTGCGCCATTACTATGTCCACCAATGCGCCATTACTATGCCTCCCAGGGGGCCATATTTACCTTGTGCTCTGGGTTACTAATGGCGCACTTCTAGATAATGCGCCACTAGTGTGTTTATTGCAGTGCGCCACTAAAGTGCAGTATGGTGCTCCACTACTATGAATATTAGGATTTTTTTGCTTTTCTGATATTTGCACAGGTTACAAAATACATTACAACACAGAATATAAACAGCACAACATATAAACATCAGATTTATCAAATACAATAGAAGATTAGTCTTCGAATGCAATTCATCATATTAGTCTCTGAATTCAAAAGACCAAACAAAGTTAGAACATTACAAGTCTCGAGACCATGAGTAGCGAGTTTTCCTTCACATTACAAGTCGATATCTAAACTACCATCACATAGAAGAGAGCTGCGGTCACGATGAGCATCATCGCGATGAAACTGGTCTTCATCCGGTTCCTGCTCCGCTCCCTCCTCTCTCCCGCTAGATAGCGCGCGTATCTAGCTTCCACCTCCGCCCTAGTGGTGTACCCTTTGTATCTATTACCGCTGAAACGGTGAACCTATCTCCGACACTCCCCCAGTCGTCGTAGACTCCGGGAACCTTACCCTTGTACACAACATACGACGGCATCTCTATGCACTAGACAAACAAAAGGTTAGTAGCAATTCACAGACAATATATAAGCGATATATAAGTATGCAACAAAAGGATCGAAAGAGAAAAGCAACACATTAATAGTAGGATTCATGGTCCTACTAATAAATAGCATCGATTACATATAAGGTGAACGACTGTCCAAACCAAAGAGACATACAAGTTCATTAGAGTTTAATTACAACATGAGCTAATCGATATTTCAGAACTACATAGCATCACTACTTTCGACTCGACTCAGGGACCGGAGCGTGGATGAAGCCGCCGTCTTTTGTGATGGTCATGAAATCGTGATCGTTGTCAGCCTGCATTTGTAGCGTTGTTTCTATTTCACTATTGGACGGTTGATATTTGAGGTAGAATTGCCCCGAGGTACGAAGGACATCTTAATGGATGATTTCAGCAAACTCCGATTGGATGAGAATGAATTCTTGTCTGAGGTCCGTGTCCTGGATTGCCGACAAGCGTGCGGCCCAATCTTTTAGACTATTTGGCAGCAGAAGGTGATTATGGCCCCGTATGATCGCCCGCATGTGATGGAGGGTGTAGTAGGCATCCTTCCGACCGCCAGGCGGCTGCTTGACGCAGGGGAACGTCGTTACATGGGTGAACACGTGCTTGCCATACCTAAAAATTGGCCTGCTGAAGGTGCCTCCAGATTTGGCGTAGCCGGGGAGAACATCATCAAGAACTTTCTTGATATTTGTGTAGTCTTTATTCGACTGACGGTCCGAGTCGAAATATGTGGCCATCGACAAGTTCGGTCTTAAGAGGATGAGTGTGCAACGTGTGTCACTGCACAAAACATGGAATGTTAGAAAAAAAAAGAACGATCAAAATCTAAGAAATCATATGTTACGGGGCGGTGAGGGGATGACTTACTCGGGAGAGTAAGGCACGAGGAAGTTATCCTTATCTGGGTTCACCAGAATGACGCCTTCGAAGTATGAACTCGCGACTTGCCGGTCCCCAGTGCTGCCCAAGATCTTGGCACACAGGTAGAATGGGTCCACGATCACGATGTCCGGGGTGTTGTCTCTAATGATCTGCATCTCCATACTTAGCGAAAATAGCCGAATGAAGGTGTAGTGCAGCAGATGAAGGTTAAAGATAGCGAAGATGTCATCAAACCGCAGGACGATCATACCCCCGATGGCGCTATCGACAAAGCCCTTGCCCTCTGGCACCTTGGCCACGAAAACCGGGTATGCCACATCATTCTTGGAGAGACGCTGCTTCTCCAAAGAAAGAACACTGTCATGCAGACTCTGCATAGCACCGGTTGCAGCATTGAGCAGATTAGTCAGTAGCATCGGCCTACCCGCCACATGCACCCTCCTCGAGATATCCTTAGGTGAAGGTGGCCCGTCCTGAGCATGGCTCGTATTCGGTGCTGGCTGGCTCGCACCCTTATTATTCTTTCTTTTCCGTCCCTTCTTCTTCTGCTGTAATGGGATCGAGTTCTGCTCAGAGACCACCTTCTTGAGTGTGTTGGGGCTGATAATATTTCTCACCTCGGGTATCTAAGGCTCGGTGAAGGCGGCAGCTGGAGGCATCTCCTGAGAACTAAACGCCAGATGACGCTTGTTGCAATTGGGTTTCTCCGCGGTACCAGCTAGATCGCGATCGTCTTTTGCAGGGTTGGGTTCTTGAGAAGGAGGCCCCAAGAATTCTTCACAGTACCCATGTTCGTTGAAGTACTTATCGGCCCTGGTAAATGTACCGTCGTCGTCGTCCGGATCCTGTGCCATATGCATGTCCAGATCAGCTGACGGCGGTAGCGTTGCGGCGGTCTTGCCATGGCTTGGCACCGGCACGACTGGCGGTGTTGTCTGTGGGGTGGTGTCCCCGCCCCCAAACGAATATGCCTCTTCGGCCAAAGCATGGACGAGCTTATGCAGGCACTGAGGGTCATCACATCATCTTCGTCGGCCCCAGGGGGTCGATACGGAGGTAACAAGTCGTCGCAGCCCCACAGCACCCGAACCAGTTGAACCCTATACACATTGGGTGGCATCAGATTACCGTGGAACAGGCGGTTGTCCGGTTGAACGATTCTGGCCTTGGCAACATCGATCAACTCGCCGTCCATGAAGTGCAGGAGAGTGCATGGAACGTCAGCGGCGCCCTGCGGAAACATGTAGGGCATCAGGGATGGCCAGTCAAAGGCAAGGAGATGAATTCATCGGCCAAGAGGCTTAGTTACTGTGATGTCATCGAGCTCAGCTAATGTCGAGGCACCGCCAACGGCGGGCGTGCAAGTGACGGAGGGGCCGCTTGCTGCCGAGGTGCCGGCCGGCGTAGTCTTCCCACACCCGGGTGCATTAAGCTCCAATGCCGGCGCCGACATCGGAGACACCAATGCCGCCTACGTCGAAGACACCAATGCCGCCGCCGGCGCGTTGTATGAGTTGCTGCCCGTGAAGCTGGGAATTGGGGGCAGCCCCTGTTGGCCGCCTGCAATCCACGCCTGCAGCCCCTCAAGCAAGGTTGGCATAATGGCGGTGATTGTCGCTCCTAGTTGGTCTCGCACATCCTCTTCGACTATCTCCGGAATCCGCGCCACTTGTGCCTTGAGTTCTTGAACCTCGCGCTCCTAGCTTTCCGAGCTGGTCTTTCTCTCCTTTCGCCCAGCAGTATAGTATTCCGACCATTTCGTGGACAAGCCTTTGCTGGCCATACGACCAACTGACGTCGGCTTACTGAGCTTATCCTTGTGTTTCATTAGTTCAACACCCTATTTAAAGTGATGTCCCAAGGGGAGCTCTGAGACGACCCCGAGCTACTGCTTTCAGTTTCCGGCAGAAGGAACGTGAACCATTTAGAACATTGGCTTCATTAATTAGAATGCAACCATATAAAGCTAATTACGTGGGGGTGTATTACTTACCAGAACAAGCTCAAGCACCTTGGTCTTTGGATCCGTGGTAAGCTCCTTGGTTGCCGGGTCAATCTTGTACCGGGCCCTGACATAGTTCCTGGTCTGCTTGTCACAGTATTTATTGAAGATGGACGATAGGCCTTCCTCGGCACGCTCCGCGTCCTCCTTGTCCCATATAGGTTCCTCCACTCTGTAACTGCCGGGACCGAGTTTGTGGACCCCTAAGCTCAAGTCCTGCATATCTTTCCCCCACTGACTAGATTCCGCGGTTGCATTGCTCTCGCACTTGATCTTGAACTCCAGGTAGTCAGCTTCGCTGATCGAAGGATTTGTCTCCTTGATCTTCTCATAACTATCACCTTTTTCAATCCCTCTCTTCATCGCAGCTCTCCAAGTAGCCAGGGCCGTGCTCATCTTCGTGAGGGCGGCACTGTTCACTTTATTCCCTGAGAGGCGTGTGTTTGCGAAGTCACCGGGGAACTTGTATCGTTCGTGCAACTTCATGAAGAGGAGGTTGCGCAAATTCCCTCGGTCACGATGCCTTAGGTTCTCGGTGCTGATCGAGACGGTGCTCCGGAGAATGCACCCGAGCTGTCCCGCATACCCCTTGACTAATTCTTTGGGCGCCATTGGCTGCCCACTGGAGGACACTTTAGTAAATTCCTCCTGGACAGTGCCGAGCACGTTCGGGCGCCGGTCCTTCCATTGCCTCTTCAGGTGGCTGCCATCTGTGCGCGCGCTGCCATCATCAGTGGTGGCATCCTCAGCGGCACCATCAGTGGTGTCATCCCTGACGCCACTAGGGGTTGTGTAGTCGGGATCGGTGTCTTCCGTGGCATCCTCATAGCGGTGAGGTTCTTCCTCCATCGCCTGGGACAGCTCCCGGAATACCTTGCCTAAACCGCCGGCCTCATCGTTGTGGGCCATGTTTTGCTCTAAATAGGAAAAATGCTTGGTCAAAAAGTTGGTTATTGTCAAGGAACAAGATCTCAAAGTTGACCAAATAACGTAATTCTCGAGGAATGTCGCCAAAAAGTTGGTTATTGTCAAGGAACAATTGAGAGATGTTTGTTATATTGCCTAGGTGTTTTGGGATGGAACCTGTTAGTGTGTTGTTGCTAAGGTCCAAGTCCCTTCCTAACACCCTTCTTCTTGTCTCCTCTCACTATCTCTCTCACACACATGGCAAGCAAGGGTGTCTGAGTGTGTGAAAAAATACTAAACTAATCCAAGGGCTGAAAATTAGTCATCTATTTCAGATTCTAGTTTTCTTTCTTGGGGCTTAGGTGTACAGTACAAAACTGAATTTTGGAAATCTACAGAAATTGTTAGGAATTGTCTTAGTCAAGAAGTGCTAGCAAATGGCTTAAATGTATCAGGTCCTACTCTAGTTTACTCTAGTTTAGGTTGCAGTAAAAATGCACCACTATGGAGTATCAGGTCCCTAGCAAAAATGCACTACAGAGGAAGCAACAATGCTACTCCAGTTTTCACAAATTAAAGCAATACTGACTGCAAGCAATATTGTAAAATTACAAAGAACCAAAATTGCAAAATTCAATACTCCATAACATTACTGAAACTTTACTGTGCTTGGAACTATACCGAAACTTTACTCCATATATATATGATCATTTTTTTGAAAAGTTTCATTTAATTTTGTGTTGAGTAGTTTTAATTAAATAAGTTTTTAACTCCTCGAGATGAGAGAAATGAGAAGAAGATAGAAGGGCTACTGCTTGCAAGCACAGCTGCTTGCAAGTCCTATAGTAAATGGTTTCAGTTAAACATCAATTATTTATTCCATAAGAACAAAAAATCAACGGGATCTGTCCTACATTGAGCCTGATTTCCCTTGGCACGGTGAGCCAATTTCATTCATTTGCATCTTCTTTGAAAAAATGTAGTCGGAAGATCACCAACTGTGTTGCCTAAAAAAAGTCATTCTAAATACACATACATGTAGTTTATCGAGTGATGGACAAAAAAACTGTTGATCCTAATTAATTAAGTACTAAGATACCCCGGCCCATACATTAGTCACAAGTACCCCATATGTCCTATTTTTAGCAAAGTCATGCTAAAATTCACGGAAAATTTCAGCATGACCTTTGCTGAAAATAGGACATATGGAGTACCCGAATTTGCCGGAACGTAAGTTAATTGACAT
This sequence comes from Triticum urartu, assembly GCF_003073215.2. Classification (NCBI taxonomy): domain Eukaryota; kingdom Viridiplantae; phylum Streptophyta; class Magnoliopsida; order Poales; family Poaceae; genus Triticum; species Triticum urartu. The sequence goes on along the minus strand of NC_053026.1, from coordinate 174,523,203 downwards.
TCCGGCAAACTCAAGGGCCTCTCGGGGTACCTTCCAAATCATTATCCCACCCCCGCCCCGCTGCAACCCCACAACACCCCACAATATCATCACAACACGATGGTCGGAGACAAAAACCCCCAATATCATCACGACACGATGGTCGGAGACAAAACCCAGCAATATATCTTATAGCCACGAAACCCTACCCTCATTCTCCTTTCTTCCTCTTTTTTCACTTAAACCTACAAACATGTTTGGGAAAGCAATTAATACAAGGCACAAAAATGGCATGCTATGTAGCCTTAATGCTACAGAACATATGAAATACATGCCAGCAATATATATGATATAAACTTCAATAATTTTTGAATAAAAACAGTAGCTAAAAACAGTAGCAAGCAAGCAATTCATTTGACTAACTATTTAAAACAGTAGCAAGCAAGCTGTTTTCATGGCTGTGCATGGCTCACTTGATACCATGCATGGTTTATTAATTCATGTGACAATATACTGTGTAGTTATGTCAATGCTCCACTTGACATAACTATTTTCACTCTTCTTATTATTCTCTCAGCTAATGCCTATATTTTCCCATGCATGAACTGCAACGTGTTGTAGTACTGAAAGTCTAAAATAAAAACAGTTTCTAACAAAGGACATATGTGCTGAAACAATGACTAGGAAAAGCTACTTGCACACCAAAGGAAAATATTTCAGCAAAAGCTTTGCAGACAACACAACAAGAGCAGAATATCCTCCTGCAAACAACTGGTTCCAATTTACTTGAAATACCTTCATTATGGAGATGTATTCTTACAGTGCTAGTGGAAAGAGAGATGTATTCATATGATTATAAAACTACCTATGTGAAGTGTACCCTTTGCAGCATATCTGCAGATGAACAATTGAAATAAAGTGGTGTTTTTCTCCAGCATCAAACTTTCACAAAATAAGGAACCAGAAACATGCACACTCTCACAATCTTCCATTTTAACACAAACACAAGTTTGCCTTGTTTTATCCAGCACAAGTGCCTTCATACACAAAATTCAGTGTTATGATCACATGGCTGCACTACCATGCTACTGAGCTTATTGAGTATGATGATCACACAACGCAATAGTTCTTTTTAAACAAGGCATTGGGTGATCATGAGCAGAAAGCTCAAGTTACGTGATTTGGTTCCTATTTTAAACTCAGGAGCAGAAAGCTCAATCGACATCATTTGTCTTCCTTTTTTTATAATCGGGATATGTTATTTAGCCAAAGTGCACAATTTTAATATGATCACTTGGCACTTCACTACTTCCTGACAATGAAGCTTTTCCTCCTAATTGCTCCACTTGTCAATTCATGGGTCATGAACTGTAGTTAATTTAGCCACTCCAAAAGAATAGAGGAACTGAGTAAGCTATTGCCAATCATTTGAGTAGAAAAATATTTTTTTGTCTAAGATATCTTGATGCCACATTTTCTACTAATTTAAACTACTACCACTTTTCAGGCTCACTATCCACCAAGGACAGACATTCAAAGTGGGTTTGAACCTAATTTGACCTAAATTCGAGAGGGATTTGACCTAAACCTAGTAGAAGAGAGAAGAAGAGGGCATGGCCGGGAGGAAGAGAGGAGAAGAGAAGGCAGAGAGAGGAGGGCAATGAAGATTACCTGACCACGATCAGGTGGTGGCCGGAGCGGAGACGACGGAGGGCGGAGACGGTGAGCTTGGGGGGGGGCGGGGATAGACGGCGGGGGGGTAGCGAGGTGCTCGGGCCGCCTCTCCTGGTGGGAGCGCGGGCCTCCTCCTCCTAGTGCTCCGACGGTGACTCCAGCGGTGGAGCGGGCGCGAGGGTCGTCGGGTGCGGGGTTCGTCGGCGGCGGTGGAGCGGGTACGGGGGCCGAGGCGGATCTGGCCGGTGAGGGGGATTTGGCGTGGGGGTGAGGGGGATCTGGCGAGGGAGGGATAGAGGGGGGAAGGTTAGCAACGGCGCACCATCAAGGGGTGCGCCATAAACATAGTGATAGCAATGGCGCACCTTCAACTGGTGCGCCATTACTAACTTTTTTTATTATTTTTAGTTGCATCTAATAATTTTTTAGAAAATAACGATCAAATTTGAAAACATTTATGAATGTGAAAAAATATCATCAAATTTGTTATTTGAAAATATTTATGAATATAAAAAATATCATCAAATTTGTTATTTGAAAATATCATCAAATTTGTTATTTGAAAATATTTGAAAAAATATCATAAAAAATTGGTATACCAATGGCGCACCTCCTAGGGGTGCGCCATAAGTACCTTGATTGCAATGGCGCACCTTCTCCTGGTGCGCCATTACTAACTTTTTTTAGTTGCATCTAATAATTTTTTAGAAAATGACGATCGAATTTGAAAACATTTATGGAATGTGAAAAATATCATCAAATTTGTTATTTGAAAATATCATCAAATTTTTTATTTGAAAATATTTGAAAAAATATCATAAAAATTGGTATACCAATGGCGCACCTCCTAGGGGTGCGCCATAAGTACCTTGATAGTAATGGCGCACCTTCTCCTAGTGCGCCATTAGTAACTTTTTTTATTTTTTGTTGCATCTAATAATTTAAAAATATCATCAAATTTTAAAAAAGTCGTGAATTCAAAACGTGCCCATTAAATTTAAAAATATTCATGAGTTCAAAAAATATTAACAAATTCAATACTTTTTGTGAGTTAGAAATTCAATACCAGAATAAACATAAATAAAAATTGGTATACCAGAATAAACATAAATACTAGAATAAACATAAATACATATTCATGAGGACTAGAACAGAAGAAATATCATTTCAATATGTCGAAATACAATCGAGAAATGAAGACTACAATTTAAATACAATCGATCTTAGCTAGCTATCTTTTCACAATCTTCTTGCCCTTCTTTTTGGCAAATGGAGTTCTCCTGTTGAACGGACGTCCTTTAGGTAGGGTGGTCCTGCTTCTTCTTGTGGTGTATGGCACTTCATCGTCGTCGTCATGTTCCATCTTCGGGTCGCCGTACTTGTCAAAGTCTTGCTCATTGGCGACTCCATCCATTCCGATGATCTTCCTTTTGCCTCTCCTCACGACAACACGACTAGGCTTTGACGGGTCGGTAATGAAGAAGCATTCGTCTACTTGGGAAGCCAGTACCCATGGCTCATTTTTCGCGGTGACGTTTGCGCCCACGGTCTTGGATTTGGCTTCGTGTATAACCATGGTGGTGAAATACCGGTGTTCTTTTAGAACGCTCTTGGCCCATCCGAGATGGAACATCGGGACCTTCTCTCTAGCGTAGCTCAGCTCCCAGATCTCCTCGATCCTTCCGTAGTATCTGTCCTTGTCGTTACCGGTGTAGGATTCCATTGTTACCCTGGAGTTCTGATAACCATCGCTCTTCACGTCCTTGTCCTTGGTGTAGAATGTGTAGCCGTTGATATCGTACGCCTCATAGGTCATCAGGTTGTGCTCGGCACCCTGTGACAAGGCGAATATGAGTTTTTCTTCCGCGGAAGAATCCTCATTTAAAGGGTACGATAGAAGCTTCTCCTTGAACCAACGCGTGAAACATGAGTTGTGCTCTTTGATTATATCTCCGTCCGTCCTCTGTTGGCCTCAGTCATTGTACGTCTTCTCAATAAAGGTTTTGTGCTATACCATCCAAGGATCGACCACGTCTATGTGTTGTAGCGTGACAAGGAGTCGACCCTCGAAGTCGACATGCATTTCGCGGCGACCATCGTGGTGACCCCATCCAGCGAGCCTGCTGAGGTGCCTGTTGACGGGCAGACCAACGGGGTTCTCGATGCCTAGATAATTCGTACAGTAGGAGATGCACTCTTCGGTCAGAAAGCCCCTGTCTATGCTTCCCTCTAGACATGACATGTTGCGAACATATCCTTTGATGACACCATTCATCCTTTGGAACGGCATCATGCTGTGCAGGAACATCGGCCCGAGTTGGATGATATCCTCCACGACTTTCTAACACCCACGATGCGGCTATATCTCCCACGTGTCGGGGCACGACTTAGAGGCATAGCCGCATGGTAGGCATGTCGCAAGAGGGGTAATCTTTACACATCCCATGTACTGAATAAGAAAGGGATAAAGAGTTGGCTTACAATTGCCACTTCACACAATACATAAATATAGCATACGTCATCCAGAATACAATCAAGATCCGCTACGGAACCAAATAAAAAAATCCAGCCCCAAATGCTAGATCCCCGATCGCCCCGACTAGGCTCCACTACTGATCAACTGGAAACGAAAGAACACCACGAACAAGATCTTCATCGAGCTCCCACTGGAGCTGGGTTGCGTCACCTGCACTGGTATCATCGGCACCTGCATCTGGTTTTGGAAGTATCTGTGAGTCACGAGGACTCAGCAATCTCACACCCGCGAGATCAAGACTATTTAAGCTTATGGGTAGGAAAGGATAGTGAAGTGGAGCTGCAGCAAGCACTAGCATATTTGCTAGCTAACTTATGCAAATAAGAGCGAGAAGAAAAGCAAAGCAACGGTCGTGAACTAGAAGTGATCCTGAAACTACTTACGTTCAAGCATAACACAAGAACCGTGTTCACTTCCCGGACTCCGCCGGAAAGAGACCATCACGGCTACACACGTAGTTGATTCAATTTAATTAAGTTAAGTGTCAGGTTTTCTACAACCGGATATTAACAAATTCCCATCTGCCCATAACCGTGGGTAAGGCTTTCCAAAGTTCAAAACCCTGTAGGGGTGTCCCAACTTAGCCCATCACAAGCTCTCATGGTCAACGAAGGATATTCCTTCTCCAAGGAAGACCCGATCAGACTCAGAATCCCAGTTACAAGACATCTCGACAATGGTAAATCAAGACCAGCAAGACCACCCGCTGTGCCGACAAATCCTGATAGGAGCTGCACATATCTCATTATCAGGGCACACCGGATAAGCTAAGCGTACGGGAGGCAACATAACCCAAGTTGCCAAGGGACGGCCCCGCACGGTCCTCTAGTTTGGACCAACACTCAGAGGAGCACTGTCCCGGGGGTTTAAAATAAATATGACCCTTGAGTCTGCAGAACCCAAGGGAAAAATGCTTAGGTGGCAAATGGTAAAACCATGGTTGGGCCTTGCTGGAGGAGTTTTATTCAAGGCGAACTGTCAAGGGGTTCCCATTATAACCCAACCGCGTAAGGAATGCAAAATCAAGGAACATAGCACCGGTATGACGGAAACTAGGGCGACAAGAGTGGAACAAAACACCAGGCATAAGGTCGAGCCTTCGACCCTTTACTAACTATATAGATGCATTAAAGTAAACAATATATAATATTGATATCCCAATAATAAACATGTCCCAACAAGGAACAAACTCCAACTTCACCTGCAACTAGCAATGCTATAAGAGGGGCTGAGCAAAGCGGCAACATAGCCAAACAACGGTTTGCTAGGAAAGGTGAGTTAGAGGCTTGTAATGACAAAATGGGAGGCATGATATATCAAGTGGTAGGTATCGCGTCATAGCAATAGAGCGAGCAACTAGCAAGCAAAGAAAGAAGTGATTTCGAGGGTATGGTCATCTTGCCTCCAAAGTTCTTAGAGAAGACGAAAGCTTGACCCTCGTAAGCGTACTCAACGGGTTCCTCGATCACGTACTCGTCTCCCGGCTCTACCCAAGGCAAGAACACAAGCAAAGGACCAACAATCAATCACTGTGCAATGCACACTCAACATGATGCAAAACATGACATGACATGCGGGATGTGATATGCAATGCATATGCGTGCTCCGGAAGGAAAAGATTTATCAAGGAACCAACTTGGCAAACCAAGAGCACCGCTGGAAAGATGAGTTTATTTCGGTCGAAATCGATATAAAGATCACTGGAATCGTATGCACGGTTTGCAAATGGCAAGCAAAACAAGAATGACACAATTCTGCGATTAACAGCACGATGCCATTTAAAATGCAACAAGAAAGTAAGCTACTGCACTCCAACATAGCAACAAAGCACATGGCAGTGATCTACTACAAATGCTTGACAAAATATGAGCACTGATCTACGGCTAAATCCCACAAGAGGAGGTTCAAACAAGTATGGAAAAAGAACAAAAGATAACAGCATCACAGACTTTGCGAAAATATTAACATGTCAGGAATTAACATCAGGAAGCAATCTTTAGAGCAAGGAAACAACATGCTACAGGAACAGTACATAGCAAACCAACGCATGGAATGAATCTACTCAAAGCATATAACAAAAGTCCCTTACTGACCATAAGCCAAAAAGGATCAGAAGATATGATGGCACCCATGTAAACATAGCAAGTTTCGTTGACAGATTCAGACTTAGCAGAAAACTGGACATGGCAAAAAAGAATTATGAAGGCCTCTTTGCGAGCTCGATTCACTCACCACAAGGCATGGTATGACAAGATAAGCATAGCATCAACAAGAAGACATGTTCAAGAAGCTAACCAAGACAATAGCAAGTTTATAGCATGCTTGGATCAACTACAACAACCTTGGCGAAATTGATTAACACGTAAACAATCTGCCAGGAACATTTTATAGCAAAAGTAGAGCAAGATTAAGTCATGCTAGGGCACTCCATAAATTCAAACAGGGGCATGGATGGATAGAGCACAATCATATGTTCAAATCATCCTTACTGAACATACACAAAACAATCATGGATCTCACTGTGGCAACATGAATACATGGCATGAAAAATAACAGTAGGGCAAAGACTTTGCATGCTTGTCCTAGTCACCACAAAGACCACAAAAATACATGGCATACACCGCTGTAAAGATGGCATGGCATATCAAAATATGTGTAGAGCTCATGCCCATATGATGCACACAACAAATGTAGCAAAAATGACAAATGCTCATACTCTGCTAAGAATCAGCACCTAACATTTTATAGCACTCTTGCATCAGTCATTAGGGCATCAAAATGGACTCAAACAAGCATGTCACAATGGAATAAAATGAAGAGAAGATCATGATCAACATTTTGATATATCATGCATGCAAAACGGGGCTAGGGATGAGGAGTTATGGCATGATGAACAGGGCATAAAATTATCGGGAAAAAGGACTTAGAGAGAAAATCAGAGTCAACCCTTGTTTGGGTTTGGATCTGGGGCTCGCTGGAGACGTCGCCGGAATCGGGGCCGGAGAGAGACGGGGAGGACAGCGTCGAGGTCGTCGGAGCTCAGTTCACCGGAGACGAGGGTGGAGGAGGCGGCGCGGGCTCCCGGGCAGTGGGGACGGCGTGGTCGGCGGCGGATGGCGCTAGCGGCGGGCGGCACGGTCGCCGGTGATGGCACGCAGGCAGCGGGGAGGCGCGACGGCGGCGGGGTTGGTGGAGTACGGTGGTGACGCGCGAGCAGGGAGAGGCGGTCGGGCACCGGTGGCAGAGAAGCGGCGCGCGGGGCGCGAGGTGGCGGCGCATCGCGACGGCGGAGAATAGCGGCGAGGGGTTGCCGAAGCGCTGCGGCGGCGGCGGGGCAGATCGACGGGCGCGAGGCGCGGGCTCGGCCAGGCGGCTGCTCAGCGCGGTCGGGCCTGGCGGGGCCCGGCACAGGCCGGCCGTGCGCTCCGCGGGCCGCGGCGCGATGGGGAGCCTGCGCGAGGTGACGTGGCCCATGGCGATTGGGCGCGAGGGCAAGCGAGGTGACATGGCATGCATTGATTGGAAGAAGGGGCGTTGCCGACGGACATGTCCGGTCCGGCGCGGACGTGTCCGGCGGCACGAGGATGAAGAAGACTAGGGTTTAGACCGCGAATTTGGAAGGGTTGCACATATTTATAGGTAGGAAGAGGTAGGTGTGTCCAACTGAGGTGCGGTTTTCGACCACGTGTTCGTGATCGAACGTGTGAAAGGATGGAGGGGGTTTGGATGGGTTATTGGGCCATTAAAGGGGTGTTGGGCTGCAACACACACAAGGTCTTTACGGTTCCCTGGTTAACCGTTGGAGCATCAAACAGACTCCAAATGGCACGAAACTTGACAGGCGGTCTACCGTTGGTGTACCAAGGACACTTGGAAAATATCGGTCCATTCCAAGAACGTTTAACACCTGCTCACGAAAAGAGGCAAGAGGGGGACGCCGGGTGCATGAGGGAATGTCGGATTGCAAAACGGACAACGGGGAAAATGCTCGGATGCATGAGACGAACACGTATGCAAATGAAATGCACATGATGACATGATATGAAATGCATGACATGAACAAAATGCAAAACAAAGACCAAACCCAACCATGAAAGAAATATCGTATCGAAACTCCGGAAAAGGCAAGAGTTGGAGTACAAATATGGAAAGTTGTATCTGGGGCATTACAACACTCCACCACTACGAGAGGATCTCGTCCCGAGATCTAGGATGGCACCAGAGGGAAACGGAAGAGGAAGAGGAGAGGTAAAACTAAGTTTATTATTTGACAAACGAGTGAAACCAACGAACCTTGCGAGGTTGAACAAATTGAAAGAAAGAATACCACGAGGATGAACTAAGTTGAAGACACTCCGTTAGGAAAGAGGGAACAAGGAAGAACAACTTCAGACAACCTCCGGTTGAAAAGAGATGCAAGACTTGATAAGGCGAAAAGAACTTGAAGAGATGACACAACACTCTGGTTAAATGGATAAACAAGGAAAATAACATGATCTTGACACAACGAAGGTGACGGTTGAAGAAAGCAACATCACAATGCCTCCGGAAGAAATGCAAGAGTGGAATGGAATGAACGGAGGGAAAACAAGATCTTTAGAGAGCATGCTTACGACAAATGCTAGAACGGAGTTGTTGGATTATCAACAACGAAAGGAGTAAGCTTCTAGTGGCTTAAAGAAAACATCTCAAAATGATGAGGTGAAATTCTGCCACTAACGGAAACACTAGATTGGATTGATATGAACAAGGAGACGAGAACCTTATTTCACCGGGAGGATAAGTGAAGAACTTGGGTCACTTACAAGAACCAAAATATCAATAATCCTTAGGGAATGCTTTAGGTGAAATATAACCCAAGATAACTCCAATGAAGAGGTTGATGGGTTGCAAAGCATCTCCTAAACAAAGAGAAAATGACAAGTTTAAAATATGTCATTTCGGCCAACTTGTGAATCATGAAACATGAAGGGAGCCGTCAAAATGACATAACACCACCGCAAGAAACAAGATAGAAAGAATTGCACTTAGGAATGCAAGAAGAAGAATGCTTGAATTCCTCAAAACAAAACATGTGTAGAAAACCATGTTTATTTGAGAGTATAGTTTGGCAGATCTTTACTTCGAGAGAAAACTTGAAGAACAAATTGAAGAATGAAAAGAATCCTTGATGAACCACCATGTAGAGCCTCCATGAAAAACTTCGGTAATAAAATGATGATAAAAAGAAAGAGAACTTAAAAACACAAGGTGAATCCTTGTAATGATTTAGATGGATCTTCGCGATGATATAATTGATAGAGCTTGGAACTCCGAGAAAAGAAAAGATAAAGCATCTCGAACCGAGAATGTGATATGATGAACCACTCTGGAAAGCACAAATTGAATATACTCGATGAAACAAGAATAAGAATTACATTATGCTTATCCTTCACCAATTTAAATTGATGACATGCAACGGATTTGGCATACTACTTATTCTCGTAGAAAGAATTAAGATAGATATAGCGCAAACTTGAGAAGGTCTTGATGGGTCCACCGGTGGGGTTTGGAAAGAAATGAATGAATTGATACAATAACAACGGAAGAGAATTTTTGAATGAACCACTGTAAGAATTGAAAATGAAAGTAGCAAAGGCACAAATCACCGCGAAGAATTGGAAAATGAAAGAAGATACTTGAGGGAATTTGATACAAGAGAACGAAGAGATCATGAGCTAATTATAGAATATTTGAATGATGCACCGGTAAGATTTGGAGAACGAGAGTTGAAAGTTGGAATGGATATATCTTCTGAAATGATGGCCTCTGGAGAATCAAACTAAAAAGACTCGTGAATTGCTCCGGATGGTTGAAAAGAATACTCACAATTGAAAACAATTATGAGAGGATGGCACAAAGCTAGAGCCATGAATCTTCGAGAGAACGGATAAGATTTGGAGGAAACTCTTCTTCGGTCTTCAAAAAAAATCTGAGAATGACGATGAGAAATTGAAAGGTTGAACCAACAATGAAAAGGATATGAAAAATCTTGAAGAAAGACATATGACCGATGTTAATTCATTCTTACGTCAGACTTTGATAAGAATTTGAAAATAACTCCGGAAAATTAGAAGAGTCGGGTAAGATCCTGGGAAAAGACCTATGGGTTAGGGCCCACTCAAAAGAAACACTGTTGAAATGATTACTTGAAAGGGAGATTGCACTGGTTGAATTAGATGGCATGAATGAGATAACAATCTTGAAATAGGTTGAACAGATCTTGAATGAAAAGACAAGCCTTCTAAGATATCTTCAGCACTTCGGATCAATTGAATAGCGATAAGTGGATGATTAAGAGGTGCACCGACATGAGAAGGCATTTTAAACGAGGAAAGGAATATGATCAACAAGGCTTGAATTGAATCCACCGGAGAAGAATGATAACGAAGAGTGATGAACTAGAAGCTCCATTAGAATCTTCCTGAGAACCACCAGATAAGAACATTGACGGAAAAGAGTGGAGAGACTTCACACCCATACAATGGATACTTGATTAAGAAATATGAGTCCTTGAAGAAAAAAGGCTGGGAGGGCGGGAAAACAAAAGACAGCTTGGGACGGATGAAACGAACACCGTTGAGAAGACATTGAGTTGATCTTTGCGGATGTTGAAATAATCAGATCCATTTGAAGAGAAAACATGCCAGTTGGAAAGATTTGACATGACAATCTCGATTATAATGAAGGATTAGTATTCATATAGAAGTATGAGAACATAGATTAGGAAATGTATAGAATCCACACTTGACATTGAAGTAACTCGAATACCACAACTCAAAACAAAACAAAGGTTTGGCTTGCAAAATAAGCCAGAAGCAAACAGATGATAGATCCCATATCGGATCATGTGTCTGTTGGAAAAGATATCCTACGAGATACTTGAATTCCCACCTATAAAACTCCCGAAACTTTCTGGTTATGCAATCAGGTGTTGGGGATACAGGGAAGCAATATATCTCACCCAAAACTAGCAAATCCTACATCCAGCTGTATCCATCCTTCACCACATAATCAAGAAACCTTCGGCAATCATTTACCTCAACCTTCGAAAAGCATCCGTTATACGAGTTATGGCAATACTCCCAAACTCCCGCCCCAGTACTGGGTGGCATCGACAACAACTGCATAAAGGAGATTTTCAATGTCGGCGAACTCAGGTATTCCAAAACTGCAACGATAAAATTGTGATGAAAACACCTCGGAGCTCAATTCCCCAGGACCTAAATGTCAGGAGGCACCAAGAATAATGTTCTCGTCACAAAACCATCAGATCAATTCCAAGATACCCGCGTGATCCTAAATTTTTTCGTGAAATTTGAGAAGAGAAGAGTCAAAACTCTACGTTAGGAGACCTCACCAGAGCAATGAAGGGACTGAGGAGTAAAACGAATCCTACTCTCCGATATATATAATCCAACAAGACTCAAAACATATTTCTAGACTCAACAATGTCAGCGATTCGATCAAGCATGGGGCTCCTAAGTCAGGGAAGACTCTGATTACCAACTTGTAACACCCATGATGCGGCTATATCTCCCACATGTCGGGACACGACTTAGAGGCATAGCCGCATGGTAGGTATGTCACAAGAGGGGTAATCTTTACACATCCCATGTACTGAATAAGAAAGGGATAAAGAGTTGGCTTACAATCGCCACTTCACACAATACATAAATATAGCAAACATCATCCAGAATGCAATCAAGGTCCAACTACGGAACCAAATAAAGAAAGACAACCCCAAATGCTAGATCCCCGATCGCCCCGATTGGGATCCACTACTGATCAACTGGAAACGAAACAACACCACGAACAAGATCTTCATCGAGCTCCCACTTGAGCTGGGTTGCGTAACCTGCACTGGTATTATCGGCACCCGCATTTGCTTTTGGAAGTATCTGTGAGTCATGGGGACTCAGCATTCTCACACCCGCGAGATCAAGACTATTTAAGCTTATGGGTAGGAAAGGATAGTGAAGTGGAGCTGCAGCAAGCACTAGCATATATGGTGGCTAACTTACGCAAATAAGAATGAGAAGAGAAGCAAAGCAACGGTCGTGAACTAGAAGTGATCAAGAAGTGATCCTGAAACTATGTACGTTCAAGCATAACACAAGAACCGTGTTCACTTCCCGGACTCCACTGGAATGAGACCATCACGGCTACAACGCAGTTGATTCATTTTAATTAAGTTAAGTGTCAGGTTTTCTACAACCGGATATTAACAAATTCCCATCTGCCCATAACCGCAGGCACGGCTTTCGAAAGTTCAAAACCCTGCAGGGGTGTCCCAACTTATCCCATCACAAGCTCTCACGGTCAACAAAGATATTCCTTCTCCCAGGAAGACCCGATCAGACTCGGAATCCCGGTTACAAGACATCTCGACAATGGTAAAACAAGACCAGCAAGACCACCCGCTGTGCCGAAAAATCCCGATAGGAGCTGCACATATCTCGTTCTCAGGGCACACCGGATAAGCTAAGCTTACTGGAGCCAACATAACCGAAGTTGCCAAGGGACGGCCCCGCACGATGCTCTAGTTTGAACCAACACTCAGAGGAGCACTGGCCCGGGGGTTTAAAATAAAGATGACCCTTGAGTCTGCAGAACCCAAGGGAAAAAGGCTTAGGTGGAAAATGGTAAAACCAAGGTTGGGCCTTGCTGGAGGAGTTTTATTCAAGGTGAACTGTCAAGGGGTTCCCATTATAACCCAACCGCGTAAGGAACACAAAATCAAGGAACATAACACCGATATGACGGAAACTAGGGCGGCAAGAGTGGAACAAAACACCAAGAATAAGGCCGAGCCATCCACCCTTTACCAAGTATAGAGATGCATTAAATTAAGCAAAATATAATAATGATATCCCAATAATGAACATGTTTCAACAAGGAACAAACTCCAACTTCACCTGCAACTAGCAACTCTATAAGAGGGGCTGAGCAAAGCGGCAACATAGCCAAACAATGGTTTGCTAGGAAAGGTGGGTTAGAGTCTTGGCATGGAAAAATGGGAGGCATGATATAGCAAGTGGTAGGTATTGCGTCATAGCAATAGAGCGAGGAACTAGCAAGCAAAGATAGAAGTGATTTCGAGTGTATGGTGATCTTGCCTGCAAAGTTCTTAGAGAAGACGAAAGCTTGACCCTCGTAAGCGTACTCAACGGGTTCCTCGATCACGTACTCGTCTCCTAGCTCTACCCAAGGCAAGAACACAAGCAAAGGACGAACAATCAATCACGGTGCAATGCACACTCAACATGATGCAAAACATGACATGACATGCGGGATGTGATATGCAATGCATATGCGTGCTCCATAAGGAAAATATTGATCAAGGTACCAACTTGGAAAACCAAGTGCGCCACTGGAAAGATGAGTTGATTTCGGTCGAAATCGATATAAAGATCACTAGAATCGGATGCACGGTTTGCAAATGGCAAGCAAAACAAGAATGGCACAATTCTGCGATTAACAGCGCGATGCCATCTAAAATGCAACAAGAAACTAAGCTACTGCACTCCAACATAGCAACAAAGCACATGGCAGTGATCTACTACAAATACTTGACAAAATATGAACACTGAGCTATGGCTAAATCACACAAGAGAAGGTTCAAACAAGCATGGCAAAAGAGCAAAAGATAACAGCATCACAGACTTAGTGAAAATATTAACATGTCAGGAATTAACATCAGGAAGCAATGTTTAGAGCAAGCAAACAACATACTACAGGAACATGACATAGCAAACCAAGGCATGGCATGAATCTACTCAATGCATAGAACAAAAGTCCCTTACTGACCATAAGCCAAAAAGGATCAGTAGATATGATGGCACCCATGTAAACATAGCAAATTTTGTTGACAGATTATGAAGGCCTCTTTGCGAGCTCGATTCACTCACCACAAGGAATGGTATGACAAGATAAGCATAGAATCAGCAAGAAGACATGTTCAAGAAGCTAACCAAGGCAATAGCAAGTTTATAGCATGCTTGGATCAACTACAACAACCTTGGCGAAATTGATTAACACGTAAACAATCTGCAAGTAACATTTTATAGCAAAAGTAGAGCAAGATTAAGTCATCCTAGGGCACTCCATAAATGCAAACAGGGGCATGGATGGATAGAGCACAACCATATGTTCAAATCATCCTTACTGAATATACTCAAAAGAAGAATGGATCTCACTGTAGCAACATGAATACATGGCATAAAAAATAACTGCAGGGCAAAGACTTCGTGAAATTCTAAGTCTCTGAAATCAGCAATATCATGAGAGCTACTTTGCATGCATGTGCTAAAAAATACATGGAATACACCGCTGTAAAGATGGCATGGCATAGATCAAAATACATGTAGAGCTCATGCCCATATGATGCACACAACAAATGTAGAAAAATTGACAAATGCTCATACTCTGCTAAGAATCAGCACCTAACATTTTATAGCACTCTTGCGCCAGTCATTAGGGCATCAATATGGACTCAAACAAGAATGTCACAATGGAATAAAATGAACAGAACATCATGATGAACATTTTGATATATCATCCATACAAAATGGAGCTACGGATGAGGAGTTATGGCATGATGAACAGGGCATAAAATAATCAGGAAAAAGGACTTAGAGAGAAAAACAGAGTCAACCCTCGTTTGGATCTGGATCTGGGGTTCTCCGGAGTCTTTGCTGGAATTGGGGCCGGACAGAGACGGGGAGGACGGCGTCGAGGTCGCCGGAGCTCGGCTCACCCGAGACGAGGGTGGAGGAGGCGGCATGGGCTCCCGGGCAGCGGGGACGGCGTGGTCGTGCGGTGGGATGGCGCTAGCGGCGGCCGGCCCACTCGCGCGATGGCTGTGCAGGCGGCGGGAGCCACACGATGCGCCGGCAAGCTTGGTGGAGTCCGGGTTGGCGACGCGCGGCAGGGAGAGGCGGTCGGCGCGCAGCGGCAGAGTAGCGCGCGCGGGGCGCCGATGTGGCGCGCATC
Source organism: Triticum urartu (assembly GCF_003073215.2). Classification (NCBI taxonomy): domain Eukaryota; kingdom Viridiplantae; phylum Streptophyta; class Magnoliopsida; order Poales; family Poaceae; genus Triticum; species Triticum urartu. Next base: position 174,507,980 of record NC_053026.1, on the reverse strand, counting down.
GCAGCAGGGAGAACGGCGGCAGGCAGCGTGGTGAGGGGTGGCTGAGAGCGCTGCATCGGCGACGGGCAGAGCGACGGGCGCGATGCACAGACGGCCAGAGGTGGCGGCTCGCGCGCAGGCCGACATGGGCTCGCGGGCCGCGGCGCGGTGGGGAGCGGCGCGGGGTTACGTGGGCCGATGGCCGAAATTTTTGGCGCGTCCAGAGGGCGACGATCGGTGACATGGAATGCCGTTTGATTGGGCGGAAGGGGCGTGGCCGGCGGACATTCCGCGGCTCGGCTGCGACGTGTCCGGTGGCGCAGAGTATAAAGAAGACTAGGGTTTAGACCGCGAATTTGGAAGGGTTGCACATATTTATAGGTAGGAAGAGGTAGGAGTGTCCAAATGAGGTGCGGTTTTCGACCATGCGATCGTGCTTGAACGGCCGAGAGGATGGAGGGGGTTTGGATGGATTATTGGGCCACTTTAGAGGGGTGTTTGGCTGCAACACACACAAGGCCTTTACGTTTCCCCGGTTAACCGTTGGAGTATCAAACGGACTCCAAATGGCACGAAACTTGACAGGCGGTCTACCGTTGGTGTACCAAGGACACTTGGAAAATATCGGTCCATTCCAAGAACGTTTAACACCTGCTCACGAAAAGAGGCAAGAGGGGGACGCCGGGTGCATGAGGGAATGTCGGATTGCAAAACGGACAACGGGGAAAATGCTCGGATGCATGAGACGAACACGTATGCAAATGAAATGCACATGATGACATGATATGAAATGCATGACATGAACAAAATGCAAAACGAAGAGGTAGGTGTGTCCAACTGAGGTGCGGTTTTCGACCACGTGTTCGTGATCGAACGTCTGAAAGGATGGAGGGGGTTTGGATGGGTTATTGGGCCATTAAAGGGGTGTTGGGCTGCAACACACACAAGGCCTTTACGGTTCCCTGGTTAACCGTTGGAGCATCAAACAGACTCCAAATGGCACGAAACTTGATAGGCGGTCTACCGGTGGTGTACCAAGGAATATCGGTCCATTCCAAGAACGTTTAACACCTGCTCACGAAAAGAGGCAAGAGGGGGACGCCGGGTGCATCAGGGAGGGTCGGATTGCAAAACGGACAACGGAGAAAATGCTCGGATGCATGAGACGAACACGTATGAAAATGAAATGCACATGATGACATGATATGAAATGCATGGCATGAACAAAATGCAAAACGAAGACAAAACCCAAACACGAAAGAAATATCGTATCGCAACTCCGGAAAAGGTAAAGTCGGAGTACAAATATGGAAAGTTGTATCCGGGGTGTTACAGATATGGACCAGCAGATGCACCATAACATGGAAGAATGCGGGCGGGAAGTACATCTCAAGCTCGCATAGTACCACCACAATCTCTTCCTGTAGCCTTCTGAGTTGCCTCACGCCAACCGACTTCCGAGAGATGACGTCGAAAATGTTGCATTGGCCAAATAGCGTTTCACGGATGTGCGCGTCCATGATCCCACGGATTGCAACTGGAAGTATCTGCGTCATCAGCACGTGACAGTCGTGGGACTTCATCCCGCTGAACTTTTGCTTCGCTGAGTCTAGGTATCTGCTTATCTTGCCATTGTAACCGTAAGGAAGTTTATCTCCTACTAGGCAGGTGAAAAACTGCTCGATCTCCTCCTGACTTATAGTGAAGCACGCGGGAGGGTAGTCATTTCCAATCTTCTTGGCCTTTTTGCCTTTGCGGCTACTTTCATGATCATTAGCGTGAAGCTCCTCCCTGATGCCCATTGATTTCAAGTATGCCCTTGCTTTCGGCCCATATTTGGTCCTCTCTGGCATGTTGAGTAGGGTACCAAGCAGACTCTCGCACACGTTCTTCGTGATATGCATGATATCAAGGCTGTGAGGCACACGGAGGATCTTCCAGTACGACAAGTCCTAGAAAACAGACCTCGTTTTCCATACCTTCAAAAGTGGCTCTTGCGCCTTTCGCTTCTTTCCCCGCTCTAGCGCCTTTTGCTTCTTTCCAGCTAGTGTGCAATCTTTCCAATTTTTCAAAAGCTCGTCTATTTCCTCGCCGCTCCTCATACGCGGGCGTCTTCGGGGTTCGGTTTCACTATCGAACAGATCCTTGCATTTTCTCCATGAGTCATCATCGCGAAGCCACCTTCGATGTCCCATGAACACGGTTTTTGAAGACCCGGGATCTCTATCTAGTTGGCAATACGTTGTGTCATCCATGCACCTGACGCATCCAGAAAATCCGTGGACCACCTACCCCACTTCATATCCGTAACCGAGATAGTCGTGCGCTGTCGTGAGCAGTGCGACTCTCATAGGGAAATATTCTTTCTCTGCGGCGTCCCACGTATTGGCTGGCGTTTTCCACAGCGTGTCTTGCTCCTCTTTCAGCAGCCCCATATACAGATTGATGTCTTCCTTGGTTGTTTCGGCCCTTCAATTAGCATACTCATGCGAATATACTTCCTCTTCATGCACAACCAGGGGGAAGGTTGTACATCCACACAAACACAGGCCAGGTGCTATGTGTGCTTCTCTGGCTGCCAAACGGATTGACTCCATCGGTACTCACGCCCAGCATGATGTTCCTTGGATCGTCCACAAATTCTGGGTGGTCGAAGTTCAACGCTTGCCACTGGCTCGTATCCTTAGGGTGACTCAGCATCTTGTCTTTTTTATTTATCTCCGGATCATTTCTGCAATCTTCTCACTTCTTCTCCTCCCTATCCGTGTGCCAACGCAGGAGCTTTCCTAGCTTAGGGTCCGCGAAATACCGCTGTAGACGAGGAGTGATTGGAAAGTACCACACCACATTTCGAGGAGCTTTCTTCCTCTTCTTGTATCGAGTGACGCCGCACACCAGACATATGGTAGACTCCACGTGCTCATCCCGATAAATGATGCAATTGTTCATGCACACATGGTATTTCACGTGCGGTAAATCCAAAGGACACACGATTTTCTTCGCCTCCTCGAAACTGGTCAGGCACTTGTTCCCCTTGGGAAGACGTTCATGCCAGAATGACATGTTCTCGTCGAAGCATGCGTCGGTCATTTTGTGTTTTACCTTCATCTCCAGAGCAATGAGCGTTACTTTCAGGCGGTATCCTCGGGCCTGCATCCTTCATACAATGGAGTAACCGCATCTATCTCCAGTTGATCCATAGTCGTCTGCTCCGGCATCTTCACCTTCTCTCGGGCGGCAGCTCTTGCGTTATCCATCTGCTTGAGAAGCGGCTCTTGAATATGAGGGTCCTGCACCCAGCCCATCGATGGTCCATAGTCGTCTGCTCTGGCATCTTCACCTTCATGATCATACCCTTCGTCTGCTCCGACATCTTCCTCATCATCATGTCTGGCATCTTCTACATGATGACTGTGTACTGCATGTACTTCGTGATCATGTCCTAGAGATTCTTCGTCTTCTTGCCCGCCCTCGCCGCAGTTGTCTTGCTGCCCTTCCTCATTTCTTGCCCGGCCGCCATGGAGGACTTCATAATCATCTGCATCACCTTCCCACCGATAGCCATCCATGAAACCACACAAGAGCAGGTGGTCCCACACCTGTACGGAATCCTGGTCCATAAGGCTCTTCAGCTTGCATCTTTGACATGGACATCTTATCTTTGTCTCATTCTTTTGAAGCATCTCGACCTTCGCAGAGCTCAAAAACCTATTCACGATGCGTTCGGTCATCGGGCGGACCCTGGTCGCCTGTGGGGTAGAGCAAAATGATATTTTAGAACCAAATTTTTTTTGGCATGACTTTGCCTAAAAATAGTGAAGGAAATATGCCCTAGAGGCAATAATAAAGTTATTATTTATTTCCTTATTTCATGATAAATGTTTATTATTTATGCTAGAATTGTATTAACCAGAAACATAATACATGTGTGAATACATAGACAAATAGAGTGTCACTAGTATGCCTCTACTTGACTAGCTCGTTGAATCAAAGATGGTTAAGTTTCCTAGCCATAGACATGAGTTGTCATTTGATTAACGGGGTCACATCATTAGAGAATGATGTGATTCATTTGACCCATTCCGTTAGCATAGCACTTGATCGTTTAGTTTGTTGCTATTGCTTTCTTCATGACTTATACATGTTCCTATGACTATGAGATTATGCAACTCCCGTTTACCGGAGGAACACTTTGTGTGCTACCAAACGTCACAACGTAACTGGGTGATTATAAAGGTGCTCTATAGGTGTCTTCGAAGGTACTTGTTGGGTTGGAGTATTTCGAGATTAGGATTCGTTACTCCGATTGCCGGAGAGGTATCTCTGGGCCCACTCGGTAATGCACATCACTATAAGCCTTGCAAGCCCTGCAACTAATGAGTTAGTTGCGGGATGATGTGTTACGGAACGAGTAAAGAGACTTTTTGGTAACGAGATTGAACTAGGTATTGAGATACTGACGATCGAATCTCGGTTAAGTAACATACCGATGACAAAGGGAACAACGTACTTAGTTATGCGGTCTGGCCGATAAAGATCTTCGTAGAATATGTGGGAGCCAATATGAGCATCCAGGTTCCGCTATTGGTTATTGACCGGAGACGTGTCTCGGTCATGTCTACATAGTTATCGAACCCGTAGGGTCCGCACGCTTAAAGTTCGATGACGGTTATATTACGAGTTTTTGTGTTTTGATGTATCGAAGGAGTTCGGAGTCCCTGATGAGATCGGGGACATGACGAGGAGTCTCGAAATGGTCGAGACGTAGAGATCGATATATTGGACGACCATATTCGGACATCAGAAAGCTTCCGAGTGATTCGGGTATTTTTGGGAGTACCGGGGAGTTACGGGGATTCGTATTGGGCCTTAATGGGCCGTACGGGAAAGGAGAGAAACGCCTCAAAGGGTGGTAGCACCCCTCCCCATGGGCTGGTCCGAATTGGACTAGGGAGGGGGGGCGCCCCCTTCCTTCCTTCTCCTTTTCCCTTCCCTTTCCTTCCCTCCTACTCCTACTACTCTGAAGGGCTCCTAGTTCTACTAGGAAAGGGGGAATCCTACTCCCGGTGGGAGTAGGACTCCCCTAGGGCGCGCCATAGAGAGGGTCGGCCCTCACCCTCCTCCACTCCTTTATATATGGGGGCAGGGGCACAACAAAGACAGAACAATTGATCAGTTGATTTTTTAGCCGTGTGCGGTGCCCCCCTCCACCATAGTGCACCTCGATAATACTGTAGCGGTGCTTAGGTGAAGACCTGCGTTGGTAGAACATCAACATCGTCACCACGCCATCGTGCTGACGAAACTCTCCCTCAACACTCTGCTGGATCTGAGTTCGAGGGACATCATCGGGCTGAACGTGTGCTGAACTTGGAGGTGCCGTGCGTTCGGTACTTGATCGGTCGGATCGTGAAGACGTACGACTACATCGACCGCGTTGTGCTAACGCTTCCGCTTTCGGTCTACGAGGGTACATGGACAACACTCTCCCCTCTCGTTGCTATGCATCACCATGATCTTGCGTGTGCGTAGGAATTTTTTTGAAATTACTACGTTCCCCAACAGTGGCATTCGAGCCAGGTTTTATGCGTAGATGTCATATGCACGAGTAGAACACAAGTGAGTTGTGTGCGATATAAGTCATATTGCTTACCAGCATGTCATACTTTGGTTCGGCGGTATTGTTGGATGAAGCGGCCCGGATCGACATTACGCGTACGCTTACGCGAGACTGGTTCTACTGACGTGCTTTGCACACAGGTGGCTGGTGGGTGTCAGTTTCTCTAACTTTAGTTGAACTGAGTGTGGCTACGCCCGGTCCTGGTGAAGGTTAAAATAGCACCAACTTGACAAACTATCGTTGTGGTTTTGATGCGTAGGTAAGAACGATTCTTGCTAAACCCGTAGGAGCCACGTAAAATTTGCAACAACAAAGTAGTGGACGTCTAACTTGTTTTTGCAGGGCATGTTGTGGTGTGATATGGTCAAGACATGATGCTAAATTTTATTGTATGAGATGATCATGTTTTGTAACCGAGTTATCGGCAACTGGCAGGAACCATATGGTTGTCGCTTTATTGTATGCAATGCAATCGCCCTATAATGCTTTACTTTATCACTAAGCGGTAGCGATAGTCGTGGAAGCATAAGATTGGCGAGACGACAACGATGCTACGATGGAGATCAAGGTGTCGCGCGGGTGACCATGGTGATCATGAAGGTGCTTCGGAGATAGAGATCACAAGCACAAGATGATGATGGCCATATCATATCACTTATATTGATTGCATGTGATGTTTATCTTTTATGCATCTTATCTTGCTTTGATTGACGGTAGCATTATAGGATGATCCCTCACTAAATTATCAAAGTATAAGTGCTCTCCCTGAGTATGCACCATTGTGAAAGTTCTTCGTGCTAAGACACCACGTGATGATCGGGTGTGATAGGCTCTACGTTCAAATACAACGGGTGCAAAACAGTTGCACACGCGGAATACTTTGGTTAAACTTGACGAGCCTAGCATATCACAGATATGGCCTCGGAACACGGAGACCGAAAGGTCGAGCGTGAATCATATAGTAGATATGATCAACATAGTGATGTTCACCGTTGATGCTACTACATCTCACATGATGATCGGACATGGTTTAGTTGATATGGATCACGTGATCACTTAGAGGATTAGAGGGATGTCTATCTAAGTGGGAGTTCTTAAGTAATATGATTAAATGAACATTAATTTATCATGAACTTAGTCCTGGTAGTATTAGCATATCTATGTTGTAGATCAATAGCTAGCGATGTTGCTCCCCGTTTAATTTTATATGTTCCTAGAGAAAACTAAGTTGAAAAATGTTAGTAGCAATGATGCGGATGCGATCCGTGATCTGAGGATTATCCTCATTGCTGCAAAGAAGAATTATGTCCTTGATGCACTGCTAGGTGACAGACCTATTGCAGGAGCAGATGCAGACGTTCTGAACATTTGGCTAGCTCAATATGATGACTACTTGATAGTTTAGTGCACCATGCTTAACGGCTTAGAATCGGGACTTCAAAGACGTTTTGAATGTCATGGAACATATGAGATGTTCCAGGAGTTGAAGTTAATATTTCAAGCAAATAAACGAGTTGAGAGATATGAAGTCTCCAACAAGTTCTATAGCTAAAAGATGGAGGAGAATAGCTCAAGCAGTGAGCATGTGCTCAGATTGTCTGGGTACTACAATCACTTGAATCAAGTGGGAGTTAATCTTCCAGATAAAATAGTGATTGACAGAATTCTCTAGTCACCATCACCAAGTTAGTAGAACTTCTTGATGAACTATAATATGCAAGGATAACGGAAATGATTCCCAAGCTCTTCGTGATGCTGAAATCGACGAAGGTAGAAATCAAGAAAAGCATCAAGTGTTGATGGTAAACAAAACCACTAGTTTCAAGTAAAGGGACAAAGGGAAGAAAGGGGGACTTCAAGAAGAACAGCGAGCAAGTTGCTGCTCAAGTGAAAAACCCAAGTATGGACCTAAGCCTGAAACTGAGTGCTTCTACTCCAAAGGGACTGGTCACTGGAAGCGGAACTACCCCAAGTAATTGGCGGATAAGAAGGATGGCAAAGTGAACATAGGTCTATTTGATATACATGTTATTGATGTGTACTTTACTAGTGTTTATAGCAACCCCTCAGTATTTGATACTAGTTCAGTTGCTAAGAATAGTAACTCGAAACAGGAGTTGCAGAATGAACAGAGACTAGTTAAGGGTGAAGTGACGATGTGTATTGGAAATGGTTCCAAGATTGATATGATCATCATCGCCCAATCCCTATACTTTTGGGATTAGTGTTAAACCTAAAATAAATGTTATTTAGTGTTTGCGTTGAGCAGGAATATGATTGGACCATGTTTATTGCAATACGGTTATTCATGTAAGTTAGAGAATAATTGTTGTTCTGTTTACATGAATAAAACCTTCTATGGTCATACACCCAATGAAAATGGTTTGTTGGATCTCGATCGTAATGATACACATTTTCATAATATTGAAGCCAAAAGATGCAAAGTTAATAATGATAGTGCAACTTATTTGTGGCAATGCCGTTTAGGTCATATTGGTGTAAAGCGCATGAAGAAAATCCATGCTAATGGGCTTTTGGAATCAATTGATTATGAATCAGTTGATGCTTGCGAACCATGCCTCATGGGCAAGATGACTAAGACTCCGTTCTCCGGAATAATGGAGCGAGCAAAAGATTTGTTGGAAATCATACATACTGATGTATGTGGTCCGATGAATATTGAGGCTCGCGGCAGGTATCATTATTTTCTGATCTTGAGAGATGATTTGAGCATATATGAGTATATCTACTTGATGAAACACAAGTCTGAAACATTTGAAAAGTTCAAAGAATTTCAGAGTGAAGTGAAAAATCATCGTAACAAAAATAAAAGTTTCTATGATATGATCGCAGAAGTAAAATATTTGAGTTACGAGTTTGGCCTTCAGTTAAAACAATGTGAAATAGTTTCACTACTCACGCCACCTGGAACACCACAGTGTAATGGTGTGTCTGAACGTCGTAACCGTACTTTATTAGATATGGTGCGATCTATGACGTCTCTTACTGATTTACCGCTATCATTTTGGGGTTATGCATTAGAGAGAGCTACATTCACGTTAAATAGGGCACCATCTAAATCCGTTGAGATGACACCGTATGAACTATGGTTTGGCAAGAAACCTAAGCTGTCGTTTCTTAAAGTTTGAGGTTGCAATGCTTATCTGAAAAAGTTTCAACCTGATAAGCTCAAACCCAAATCGAAGAAGTGTGTCTTCATAGGATATCCAAAAGAAAAAGTTGGGTACACCTTCTATCACAGATCCGAAGGCAAGATATTTATTGCTGAGAATAGATCCTTTCTAGAGAAGGAGTTTATCTCGAAAGAAGTGAGTGGGAGGAAAGTAGAACTTGATGAGGTAACTATACCTGCTCCCTTATTGGAAAGTAGTTCATCACAGAAATCTGTTCCTATGACTACTACACCAATTAGTAAGGAAGCTAATGATGATGATCATATAATTTCAGATCAAGTTACTACAGAAACCTCGTAGGTAAACCAGAGTGAGATTTGCACCATAGTGGTACGGTAATCCTGTCCTGGAGGTCATGTTACTTGACCATGACGAGCCTACGAACTATGAGGAAGCGATGATGAACCCAGATTCCGCGAAATGGCATGAGGCCATGAAATCTAAGATGAGATCCATGTATGAGAACAAAGTATGGACTTTGATTGACTTGCCCAATGATCGGCGAGCCATTGAGATTAAATGGATCTTCAAGAGGAAGACGGACGCTGATAGTAGTGTTACTATCTACAAAGCTAGAATTGTCTTAAAAAGGTTTTCGACAAGTTCAAGGTGTTGACTACGATGAGAGTTTCTCACTCGTATCTATGCTTAAGTCTGTCCGAATCATGTTAGCAATTGCCGCATTTTATGAAATCTGGCAAATGGTTGTACAAAACTGCATTCCTTAATTGATTTATTAAAGAAGAGTTGTATATGATAAAATCAGAAGGTTTTGTCAATCCTAAAAGTGCTAACAAAATATGCAAGCTCCAGCGATCCATCTATGGACTGGTGCAAGCATCTCGGAGTTGGAATATACGCTTTGATAAGATTGATCAAAGCATATAGTTTTATACAAACTTGCGGTGAAGCCCGTATTTACAAAAAAGTGAGTGGGAGCACTACATCATTTCTGATAAGTATATGTGAATGACATATTGTAGATCGGAGATAATGTAGAATTATTCTGCAAAGCATAAAGTAATGTTTGAAAGGAGTTTTTTTCAAAGAAAGACCTCGGTGAAGCTACTTACATATTGAGCATCAAGATCTTTAGAGATAGATCAAGACGCTTGATAAGTTTTTCAATGAGTACATACCTTGACAAGATTTTGAAGTAGTTCAAAATGGAACAGTCAAAGAAGGAGTTCATGCCTGTGAAACAAGGTGTGAAGTTGAGTAAGACTAAAAACCCGACCACGACAGAAGATAGAGAGAGAATGAAAGTCATTCCCTATGCCTCAGCCATAGGTTCTATAAAGTATGCCATGTTGTGTACCAGACCTATTGTATACCCTGTCCTGAGTTTGGCAAGGGAGTACAATAGTGATCTAGGAGTAGATCACTGGACATTGGTCAAAATTATCCTTAGTGGAATAAGGATATGTTTCTCGATTATGGAGGTGACAAAAGGTTCGTCGTAAAGGGTTACGTCGATGCAAGTTTTGACACTGATCCAGATGACTCAATGTCTCAATCTAGATACATATTGAAAGTGGGAGTAATTAGCTAGAGTAGCTCCGTGCAAAGCATTGTTGACATAGAAATTTGCAAAATACATACGGATCTGAATGTGGCAGACCCATTGACTAAACTTCCCTCACAAGCAAAACATGATCACACCTTAGTACTCTTTGGGTATTAATCACATAGCGATGTGAACTAGATTATTGACTCTAGTAAACCCTTTGGGTGTTGGTCACATGACGATGTGAACTATGGGTGTTAATCACATGGTGATGTGAACTATTGATGTTAAATCACATGGCAATGTGAACTAGATTATTGACTCTAGTGCAAGTGGGAGACTAAAGGAAATATGCCCTAGAGGCAATAATAAAGTTATTATTTATTTCCTTATTTCATGATAAATGTTTACTATTTATGTTAGAACTGTATTAACCGGAAACATAATACATGTGTGAATACATAGACAAACAGAGTGTCACTATTATACCTCTATTTGACTAGTTCGTTGAATCAAAGATGGTTAAGTTTCCTAGCCATAGACATGAGTTGTCATTTTATTAATGGGGTCACATCATTAGAGAATGATGTGATTGACTTGACCCATTCTGTTAGCATAGCACTTGATCGTTTAGTTTTTTGCTATTGCTTTCTTCATGACTTATACATGTTCCTATGACTATGAGATTATCCAACTCCCGTTTACCGGAGGAACACTTTGTGTGCTACCAAACGTCACAACATAACTGGGTGATTATAAAGGTGCTCTACAGGTGTCTCCAAAGGTACTTGTTGGGTTGGCGTATTTCGAGATTAGGATTTGTCACTCCGATTGTTGGAGAGGTATCTCTGGGCCCACTCGGTAATGCACATCACTATAAGCCTTGCAAGCATTGCAACTAATGAGTTAGTTGCGGGATGATGTGTTACGGAACGAGTAAAGAGACTTGCCAGTAACGAGATTGAACTAGGTATTGAGATACCGATGATCGAATCTCGGGCAAGTAACATACCGATGACAAAGGGAACAACATACTTAGTTATGCGGTCTGACCGATAAAGATCTTCGTAGAATATGTGGGAGCCAATATGAGCATCCAGGTTCCGCTATTGGTTATTGACCGGAAACGTGTCTCGGTCATGTCTACATAGTTCTCGAACCCGTAGGGTCCGCATGCTTAAAGTTTGATGACGGTTATATTATGAGTTTATGTGTTTTGATGTACCGAAGGAGTTCAGAGTCCTGGATGAGATCGGGGACATGACGAGGAGTCTCGAAATGGTCGAGACGTAAAGATCGATATATTGGACGACTATATTGGGACATCGGAAAGGTTCCAAGTGATTCGGGTATTTTCAGGAGTACTAGGGAGTTACGGGAATTCATATTGGGCCTTAATGGGCCATACGGGAAAGGAGAGAAAGGCCTCAAAGGGTGGCTGCACCCCTCCCCATGGGCTGGTCCGAATTGGACTAGGGAGGGGGGCGCCCCTTCCTTCCTTCACCTTTTCCCTTCCCTTTCCTTCCCTCCTACTCCTACTACTTGGAAGGGCTCCTAGTTCTACTAGGAAAGGGGGCATGTCAGGACCCCGATTCCAAGTCACATCGATCTAGCCGGTAACACCTCATATCACTTTGCGGCCTCACGCATGGTATTCCCACGGGTGTCGCCTTACCATGGCACGGGACCGTTTGCACCTTTTGGCTCACGTATATGATAGTGTCGCTAGCATCCATATGACGAGAACCCGGGCTGACATGACTAGTCATGAACCCAAAGTGGCACTAACTTACGGCGACAGGAATACATGAATCAACATCGAGCATGTTGGTCGGCAACATGTGAATCCGGGCTGTAGCACTGGGCTAACAGGGCTCCGGTGAACCGGGCTGTAGCAGGCTAGGCAGGACTCCGGATGTCACCGTGTGACATTTCCCCGAAGGGACAGACACAGGAACGAAGTGAATCACATGCCGGCCAGTCAAATGTTCTGAAGCAGTAGTGCTGGGCTAGCAGGACTCCGGTGAACCGGGCTGTAGCGGACTACTATGGCTCATGGAAGCACAAGACTACATTTCCCCATAAGAGAGGCTACTAAGGATAAACAACTAGGTTGTCGGATCCCACACATACCAAGCATTTCAATCATACACACAATATGCTCAATATGTGCAATACAACATGGCATCACAACAAGACTCTACGACTCAGAGTATTATTCATTAGGCTCCGAGGAGCCAAGAATTACAAACATGGGTCTCATGACCCAACATTCAGAGCATACAAGCAACAAGCACATGCGAAATCTTAACTTGTCTGAGTACAGACAACTACAAATGAAGAAGGCTCAGAAGCCTGACTATCTACAAGACCCTCCCAAGGGTACAAGATCGTAGCTAAGGTAACAAGCTAAATGTCGAAGTCCAAGCGGAGCTACTAGCAAGACTGAAGTCTCTCTGCAAAACATAAAATAAGCAAACGTGAGTACAAATGTACCCAGCAAGACTTACATCAGAACTATCTACATATGCATCGGTATCAACAAAGAGGGTGGTGGAGTTTAACTGCAGCAAGCCAGCTTTGACTCAGTGGCTAACCTGAACTATGACTGCAAGTAACTCTTTTGAGCTGGCGCACACGAGTCCACAAATTCACCATATCAATACACCACTATGGATCCGATCCCGTCTCCCTACGAGAAGGCCATCCATAGCACTCACACTTATCCTGCGAGTTTTAGAGTATCCACTTTCACTTGTCTATGAACTATGCAAGGGGTCCAAGTTTCCATATCCGAGGAATCCGTCTATTTGAATAGATAATGATAACCCTGCAGGGGTGTACTTCTTCACACACGCTCTCACCACTTATCGCCCTGTACACGTCATGTACCTTGGCAACCTTCAAGCGGAAGCCAGGCGAGGGAGTCGGCCACGACCTGACTAACCAACAAGTCTCTAGTCCAGGTTTATCGCCTATTCGGGTTCCATCCGCAAGGAGATCCGGCCGGGGTGTCGCTCACGGCCCCAAACGATGTGAGCAGGGTTACCAAGCCCACCATCCGGGTGCCACATGGTACACCGTGCCACTGTGCCTAGTCTGTCCCAAGCCCACCTGTATCGGGTGCCACTTGCTAGAGTACTAACACTACCTACAATCACCAAAAACTAGTTGGAACTCCTGGACAGAGATCAGGTTGATTAATAAGTCGAGAGAGCTTGGAGCGCCCGGAGCCCAATTTGTGGTAGTAACTATTCATGGATCACAAACACAGAACTCATTTCCTGAGGACGGCTGCAATGAGACAACCCACCATGTACTCCTACATGGCCTCTTACCTCTACCTTTACCAAATCGTGTTCACACACTTAGCTCTCAACGGTAGGACATGTTCACCACATTCCAATTCATTCCCGATGAATCAGACTTGACTCAACTCTAAGCAGTAGCAGGCATGACGACAAGCATGAATGAGTAGGCACATCATGGCTCAAACAATTCCTACTCATGCTAGTGGGTTTCATCTATTTACTGTGGCAATGACAGGTCATGCAGGGGAAAGGGGTTCAACTACCGCAGCATGTAACAGTTGAATCATTGTTGTCCTAATGCAATAAAAAAGAGCAGGAGCAAGATATTGGGATTGTATCGGAATGAACAAGGGGGTTTTGCTTGCCTGGCACTTCTGAAGATAATATAGTTCTTCATCGGTGTCATCGATCACGTCGTCGGAAACACCGTCGACTGAGAGGAGACGGTTACCGGCAAACAGAGAAGGACACAATCAATGCAATGCAACAATATGATGCATGAATGTGACATGGCAATATGCTGTTGATTGGCCTAATGCAACTAGCAACAAGTTAAATGGAATTGTTTTGAACACTAGGTTCAAATTCAAACTCCATATGTGCTTTATTAAATGCCATTTATTTGAATTGTCCTAAACAGAGGATATAAGTTGCTCTAACATGCATGAAAATGCCATAAACAGATTCTTTGGATTTTGTATGATTTTTAGAAGTTTTGGGCATTTTCTGGAATTTCCTGAATAAACTTAAATCCAGAAAATGAATTATAGCATCAACATTACGTCATGCTGACCTCAGCAGGTCAACAGGCGTCGCCCAGGTCAAAACTGACCAGTGGGACCCACTGGTCAGTGACCCTGAGACACTTAGTGTCACAGATAGGTGGGTCTGGTCAACGGTGACGTGGCCAGGTCAAGCTGACCTGTGGGGCCCGTGGGTTAGTTTAATCTAAACAGGGGTTTAAACCAGGGTTAGTTAGGTAGCAGGGCCCAGGTGTTAGTGGCGTAGGGGGGTTGGTTAGTGGGGTGTTTAATCGCTAATGACGGCCACGTCAGCTGCCGGCGTTTAGCCGCCGGTGACACAAACTACGGCGGAGAGAGTCGGGATTTCGCTGTAGTCCACGGAATCGACCGCCGTTTAGAACTACGGCTAGCTGGGGGCAGCGCGCATCCATTGGTGGTGGTGGGAGTTGCTGGGGTGGCCGGGAATGGCGCTGGCGTGGAGCAAGGCGGCGGCCGGAGCACGGCTCTGTTCGGGCACAGGGCTGCGGCTCACAAGTGGGCGAGCTAAGCATCTAGGCAGAGACTACAGAGCACGGGGAGCACGCCGACATGCTCAGAAACGTCGGGCGCAAGCTCTAGTGACGGCAGCGACGAACGCGGCGGCGAGAAGCTTCGGCCATGGCGGAAACAGCGGCTAGGGGACACAATCGATGGCTGGAAGAGGGGGGAAACGAAGAGATGCTCACTGGGAGTCTAATGGAGTGCTCAGTGGGATCGGAGACGCACCGGGGCGAGCGGAGCGACGAGGGGGATCTCCGGTGTCCGAAGGCTGAAGAAGACGCGTTGGCGGTGACGTAGGGCGTCCGGCTCGGTTCCTTCGGTTTTGGGGATGCGGAGCTCGATGGCGGTGCTGGTGGACACGACAGAGGGGTGAGGGGATGGCTGTGGCCGCGGCGAATGGCGTCGGTGGCGTCGGGCTCACTCGGCCATCGGGAGGGAAGCAGAGGAGCGATGGGGAGAGTGAACGAGGGCGTCAGCAGGATCCAGGAGGCCACGCGGAGTGTGCCTGCATCGTTGCGCTGGCGAGGGAGGGCCAGGCAGGCAGCTGCGTGCCGGCGCGTGTGAGCGCCGTGGGTTGCTTCCCCTCTGCCTTCTGGCGAGAGGAGGAAGACAACTGGCAGGGGAGGTGGAGGTGGTGGGCTGGGCCGCCAGGTGGGGTGGCTAGCTGGGCTGCGACAGGTAAGCCAGGTAACTCTCTCTCTCTCTTTTATTTATGTTTTTCTATTTTCTGTAATTGTGTTTGGCTTTATTAAAAATGCCAGAGCATTTCCAAAAATCATGCAACTGACTGTGGCCACTGTTTGGAATATTTCCAACAGTAAACATTTCAGTTTGTGATTATTTGGACATTTAATTTAATTTATAGGATTTAAATGCCCAAATGCAAATACTATATGATTTAATTCAGTGACCCCCAATGGACCTAGAAAAATGTGCAATATTTTTGGCAGAGGTTCAAGACCAATCCAAAGATGATGAACATTTTTGGGAAGGCATTTTGGGTTCATTGAAAATATTTTTATTTGAACCTAGTTGAATTCTTTCTGATGCTAGGGTTTGCTCAATCCCCATTTCAAAATCATTGAATTTTAGACATGATGCACACATGACTAGCTAGTCTAGGTCAAGGTAAAGGTAGGGATGTGACAGGGAATCCTACTCCCGGTCGGACTAGGACTCCCCTAGGGCGCGCCATAGAGAGGGCCGGCCCTCCCCTCCTCCACTCCTTTATATACGGGGGCAGGAGGCACCCCAAAGACACAACAATTGATCAGTTGATCTTTTTGCCGTGTGCGGTGCCCCCCTCCACCATAGTCCACCTCGATAATACTGTAGCGGTGCTTAGGCGAAGCCCTGCGCTGGTAGAACATCAACATCGTCACCACGCCGTCGTGCTGACGAAACTCTCCCTCAATACTCGGCTAGATCGGAGTTCGACGGACGTCATCGGGCTGAACGTGTGCTGAACTGGGAGGTGTCGTGCGTTCTGTACTTGATCGGTCGGATCGTGAAGACGTACGACTACATCAACCACGTTGTGCTAACGCTTCTGCTTTCGGTCTACGAGGGTACATGGACAACACTCTCCCCCCTCGTTGCTATGCATCACCATGATCTTGCGTGTGCGTAGGAATTTTTTTGAAATTACTACGTTTCCCAACAAATAGGACCAAAAAGAATGCATAGTGCCAAATTCTCGCCGAAACGGAAATGAATCAACATTCCAGCAAAATATTGGCAACTATCACATTTGAAATACCGGTACCTGCAAACACATGCATATGCAACACCACAAACATACATAGATCTAGGCCATAAAAAGTGCATGTGCACGTTGTTGGAGGAAGAAAAAAGTAGATCTACAACATAAAGAAAGCTTTCCTCTTACTTACCTATCAAAAAAGGAAATTTAACCACTTAATTTGGGTGAATCTATGGTGCAAATGAGGTGAGGAGGAGGAGGCAGCCGAGACAAGCTCGGAGGAGGAGGTGGAGAGAATGAAGTGGGGAAAGTGAGTGTGGTAGGTGGCTGTCCAAAATATCTAGCTGCTCTCAGGTTACCAATGGCGCACCACGCAACAGGTGCGCCATTAGTAACCAGGGTTACTAATGGTGCACCTGTTGCGTGGTGCGCCATTACTAGTTCTGAAAAAAAATTATTAGTAGTGGCGCACCGTGGTTGTGGTGCGCCATTACTAGTTTGAACTAGTAATGGCGCACTATACCCTGGTGCGCCATTACTAGTTTTGAAAAAAAAAAGTAAAAAAATGTTAGTAGTGGCGCACAAAGTCTGTGGTGCGCCATTACTAGTTAGAACTAGTAATGGCGCTATATGCCCTGGTGCACCATTACTAGGTTTGGAAAAAAATTGTTAGTAGTGGCGCACCGTGGGTGTGGTGCGCCATTAGTGATATGGACACTAATGGCGTACCTACACATGGCACGCCACTGCTATATAGAAGTGGCGCACCACATATGTGGTCCACCATTAATGTCCATATTAGCTATAGCCCTTCTCTTAGTAGTGTCAAAATAACTCCAGCCCCCGAGCCTTCCAACTGCCTGGATCCATAAAAGTGAATAGTCCAATATGTGCTATCCGGCTTCTCCTCACGCATCTGCAGCTCTGTCCAATCATTGATAAAATCCACAAGTGCTTGAGACTTGATGGCTGTGCGTGGCATATACTTCAAACCATGGGGTCCAAGCTCAATGGCCCACTTGGCTACCCAACCTGTGGCCTCTCTCTTTTGAATAATATCCCCTAAGGGAGCAGAACTAACCACTGTGATGGGATGACTAAGGAAATATTGCTTGAGCTTTTGACTGACCATAAACACCCCATATACCAGCTTCTGCCAATGTGGATACCTCTGCTTGGACTCAATGAGCCCCTCACTGATGTAATAAACCGGCCACTGAACCAGATACTCCTTGCTTGATTCCTTTCTTTCTACAATGATTGCCACACTGATAGCTCGGCTATTGGCAGCCACATATAACAACAAGGGCTCCGTATCAATAAGAGTAGCAAGGACCAGCAGCTCAGCTAACTGTTTCTTCAAGGCTTCAAACGCCTGATCAGCGGCTCACTACAGACAAAGTTGTTGGGGAACGTAGTATTTCAAAAAAATTCCTACGATCACGCAAGATCTATCTAGGAGAAGCATAGGAACGAGCGGGGAGAGTGTGTCCACGTACCCTCATAGACCAAAAGTGGAAGCGTTTAATAACGCGGTTGATGTAGTCAAACATCATCGTGATCCAACCGATCCAAGCACCGAACATACGGCACCTCCGCGTTCAGCACATGTTCAGCTCGATGACGTCCCTCAAACTCTTGATCTAGTTGAGGCCGAGGGAGAGTTCCGTCAGCACGACGGTGTGGCGACAGTGATGATGAAGTTACCGGCGCAGGGCTTCGCCTAAGCACTATGAAAATATGACCGAGGTGTGTAACTGTGGAGGGGGGCACCACACACGGCTAAGAGAAGACTTGGTCTGTCCTTGGGGTGCCCCCTGCCCACGTATATAAAGGAGGGAGGGAGAGAGGCCGACCCTCCTAGGGGCGTGTTGATACGTCTCCATCATATCTACTTTTCCAAACACTTTTGACCTTCTTTTGGAATCTAACTTGCATGATTTGAATGGAACTAACCCGGACTGACGCTCTTTCCAGCAAAATTGCGACGGTGTTATTTTTGTGCTGAAATAAAAGTTCTCAGAATGACCTGAAACTTCACGAAGAATATTTTTGGAATTTATAAAAAGTACCGGCAAAAGAATCAACACCAGGGGGCCTACACCCTGTTCACGAGGGTGGGGTCGCGCCCCCTGTCTTGTGGGCCCCCTGAGGCTCCACCGACCTCAACTCCAACTCTATATATTCACGTTCGGGGATAAAAAATCAGGGAGAAGGATTCATCGCGTTTTACGATATGGAGCCGCCGCCAAGCCCTAATCTCTCTTGGGAGGGCTGATCTGGAGTCCGTTCGGGGCTCCGGAGAGGGGAATCTGTCTCCATCGTCATCATCAACCTTCCTCCATCACCAATTTCATGATGCTCACTGCCGTGCATGAGTAATTTCATCATATGCTTGCTGGACGGTGATGGGTTGGATGAGATTTATCATGTAATCGAGTTAGTTTTGTTAGGGTTTGATCCCTAGTATCCATTATGTTCTAAGATTGATGTTGCTATGACTTTTGTATGCTTAATGCTTGTCATAGGGCCCGAGATGCCATGATTTCAGATCTGAAACTATTATGTTTCCATGAATATATGTGAGTTCTTGATCCTATTTTGTAAGTCAATAGTCACCTACTATGTGTTATGATCTGGTAACCCCGAAGTGGCAATAATCGGGACCACTCCCGGTGATGACTATAGTTTGAGGAGTTCATGTATTCACCAAGTGTTAATGCTTTGTTCTGGTACTCTATTAAAAGGAGGCCTTAGTATCCCTTAGTTTCCGATAGGACCCCGCTGCCACGAGAGGGCAGGACAAAAGATGTCATGCAAGTTCTTTTCCATAAGCACGTATGACTATATTCGGAATACATGCCTACATTACATTGATGAACTGGAGCTAGTTCTGTGTCACCCTATGTTATACAGTTACATGAGGAATCACTTCTGACATAATTATCCACCACTGATCCATTGCCTATGAGCTTTTCACATATTGATCTTTGCTTAGTTACTTTATTGTTGCCACTGTTACAATCACTACGGAACCAATACTATTACTTTTTCCACCATTACCGTTACTTCCATATTACTTTGCTGCAGATATTAAGTCTTTCAGGTGCAGTTGAATTGACAACTCAACTTTTAATACATGAGAATATTATTTGGCTCCCCTTGCGTCGAATCAATAAATTTGGGTTGAATACTCTACGCTCGAAAACTATTATGATCCCCTATACTTGTGGGTTATCAAGTCTATTTTCTGGTGCCGTTGCCGGGGAGAATAGCTCTACTCTTTGAGTCACTTGGGATTTATAGGCGTTGATTACTATGAGGAACTTGAAAGATAAAAGAACCAAGATTTTTCCCTCAACTACGGGGGGAGGTAAGGAACTGCCATCTAGCTCTGCACTTGATTCACCTTCTGTTTTGAGTAAACTTGCGACACCTAGACCTGCTATTTATTCTGATATGTCGCATGTTATTGATGATGCCACTTCTGATTTGCATGATACTTATGATGAAACTACTTCTATGCTTGATAATACTATGCCATTAGGTGAATTTCTTGATGAACAACTTGCTAGCGTCAGAGAGAATGAAATTATTGAAACTGATAATATTTATGAATGTGATGATGAAGATTGTCCCTCTAGATATGAATTGCCTGTTGTGCCTGAGGGTTATGTTATGGATGAAGAAACTGCTAGAGACTTTTTAGCTTGCAATGATGCATATGATCTTATGAAACTGTTAGCTAAGATGAAAGAAAAGTCTTTGAATGCTAGAATGAAATATGACCCTGCTTTTGCTACTTCACCTATCTGTATTTCCGATAAGGATTATGATTTCTCTGTCGACCCTAAGTTAATTACATTGGTTGAATCTGGTCCTTTTTATGGTTATCAATCTGAAACTGTTGTGGCACATCTTACTTAAATGATATAGCCACCCTGTTCACTAATGAGGAAAAAATCCGTTACTACTATATCCTTAATCTATTTCCATTCTCAATAAAGGGTGATGCTAAAAGATGGTTTAATTCTCTTGATCCTGGTTGTGTGCGTAGTCCCCAGGATATGATTTATTACTTCTCTGCTAAATATTTCCCCGCTCATAAGAAACAAGCTGCCTTAAGGGAAATATGTAATTTTGTGCAAATTGAAGAAGAGAGTCTCCCACAATCTTGGGGGAGGTTTCTCCGACTACTTAATGCTTTGCCTGATCATCCTCTCAAGAAAAATGGAATACTTGATATCTTTTATAATGGACTAACAGATGCTTCCAGAGACCACCTGGATAGTTGTGCTGGTTATGTTTTCAGGGAAAGAACTGTTGATCAAGCTGAATTGCTATTGAATAATATATTGAGTAATGAAAATGACTGGACACTTCCTGAACCAACTCCTTATCCAACTCCGAAGAAACGGGGTATTCTATTTCTCAGTCCTAAAGATATGCAAGAGGCAAATAAATCTATGAAAGAAAAAGGTACTAAACCTGAAGATGTTAAGAATTTACCACCTATTGAAGAAATACATGGTCTTGATAACCCTACACAGGTAGTAAAGGTAATTCTCTCTGTAGATTTGATGAAGGTCATATTCCTCGTTATAAGTCTGCTAGCCAATGCTTGGATGAGTTTGATAATTTTATTGTTAAACAATAAAACTTCAATGCTTATGTTGGTAGACAATTGAAACGTAATGCTTATATGATTGAACACTTGAGTGATTATATGTCTAGAGTTAAAGGTGAACTTAATCTTATTAGTAAACATGCTTCCATGGTTACCACTCAAGTAGAACAGGTGCCTAAAGCTCAGAATGATTTGCTCAATGAATTAAATAATAAGAAAAATGGTAATGATGTTAGAGTTGTTACTAGAGGGGGTAAAATGCCTCAAGAACCTTTGTATCCTGAGGGCCACCCTAATAGAATTGAGCAAGATTCTCAGAGAACTAATGTTGATGCACCCAGTTCTTCTAAGAAGAAGAAAAATAAAAATGGTAGGACTTTGCATGCTTCTAGTGAACCCGTCGTTGACACGCTTGAGAATCCCAATTTTATTTCTATTTCTGATACTGAAACACAATCTGGTAATTGTTGGGGAACGCAGTAATTTTTCAAAAAAATTCCTACGCACATGCAAGATCATGGTGATGCACAGCAACGAGAGGGGAGAGTGTCGTCCACGTACCCTTGTAGACCATAAGTGGAAGCATTATGAGAACGTGGTTGATGTAGTCATACATCTTCACGATCCAACCGATCCAAGTACCGAACCCACGGCACCTCCGAGTTCAGCTCGGTGAAGTCCCACGAACTCTGATCCAACAGAGCTCCGAGGGAGAGTTCCGTCGGCACGATGGCGTGATGACGATGATGATGATGCTACCAACGTAGGGCTTTGCCTAAGGACTTCTACGATATGAACGAGGTGGATTATGGTGGAGGGGGGCACCGCACACGGCTAAAAGATAAACTAATCAACTTGTGTGTCTATGGGGTGCCCCCTCCTCCGTATATAAAGGAATAGAGGAGGGGGAGAGGCCGGCCCTCCTAGGCGCGCCCCAAGGGGATTCCTACTCCCATCGGGAGTAGGACTCCAACCTTCCAAGAGTAGGAGTAGGAGAGAGGGAAGCATGAGTGAGGGGAAAGGAAAGGGGGGCGCCCCCCCCCCCTTGTCCAATTTGGACTAGAGGGAGAGGGGGTGTGCGGCCAGCCATGGCCGCCCCTCCTCTTGTCCACTAAGGCCCAATAGGCCCATTACACTCCCCTGGGGGTTCCGATAACCTCCCGGTACTCCGGTATTTGTCCAAACTTGCCCGGAACCTTTCCAAAGTCCAAACATAGTCATCCAATATGTCTATCTTTATGTCTCAACATTTTCGAGACTCCTCGTCATGTCCATGATCATATCCGGGACTCCAAACAACCTTCGGTACATCAAAACACATAAACTCATAATACCGATCATCACCGAACGTTAAGCATGCGGACCCTACGGGTTCGAGAACTATGTAGACAAGACCGAGACTCGTCTCCGGTCAATAACCAATAGCGGAACCTGGATGCTCATATTGGCTCCTACATATTCTACGAAGATCTTTATCGGTCAAACTGCATAACAACATACGTTGTTCCCTTTGTCATTGGTATGTTACTTGCCCGAGATTCGATTGTCGGTATCCTCATACCTAGTTCAATCTCGTTACCAGCAAGTCTCTTTACTCGTTATGTAATACATCATCCCATAACTAACTCATTAGTCACAATGCTTGCAAGGCTTATAGTGATGTGCATTACCGAGAGGGCCCAGAGATACCTCTCCGACAATCGGAGTGACAAATCATAATCTCGATCTATGCCTACTCAACAAGTACCATCGGAGACACCTGTAGAGCACCTTTATAATCACCCAGTTACATTGTGACGTTTGG
This sequence comes from Triticum urartu, assembly GCF_003073215.2. NCBI lineage: Eukaryota > Viridiplantae > Streptophyta > Magnoliopsida > Poales > Poaceae > Triticum > Triticum urartu. The sequence continues at coordinate 174,484,953 of NC_053026.1, read as the reverse complement.
TATCACACAAACTGTTCCTCCGGTACTCGGGAGTTGCATAATCTCATAGTCATAGGAACATGTATAAGTCATGAAGAAAGCAATAGCAACAAACTAAACGATCATCGTGCTAAGCTAACAGATGAGTCAAGTCAATCACATAATTCTATAATGATGTGATCTCGTTAATCAAATGACAACTCATGTCTATGGTTAGGAAACACAACCATCATTGATTCAACGAGCTAGTCAAGTACAGGCAAACTACTGACACTTTGTTTGTCTATGTATTCACAGATGTACAAAGTTTCCGGTTAATACAATTCTAGCATGAATAATAAATATTTGTCATGATATATGGAAATATAAATAACAACTTTATTATTGCCTCTAGGGCATATTTCCTTCAATCTCCCACTTGCACTAGAGTCAATAATCTAGGTTCACATCACCATGTGATTTAACATCAATAGTTCACATCACCATGTGATTAACACCCATAGTTCACATCGTCATGTGACCAACACCCAAAGGGTTTACTAGAGTCATAATCTAGTTCACATCGCTATGTGATTAACACCCAAAGAGTACTAAGGTGTGATCATGTTTTGCTTGTGAGATAATTTAGTCAACGGGTCTCACATTCAGATCCGTATGTATTTTGCAAATTTCTATGTCTACAATGCTCTGCACGGAGCTACTCTAGCTAATTGCTCCCACTTTCAATATGTATCTAGATCGAGACTTAGAGTCATCCAGATCTGTGTCAAAACTTGCATCGACGTAACTTTTTACGACGAACCTTTTTGTCACCTCCATAATTGAGAAATATTTCCTTATTCCACTAAGGATAATTTTGACCGCTGTCCAGTGATCTACTCTTAGATCACTATTGTACTCCCTTGCTTAACACAGTGTAGGGTATACAATAGATCTGGTACATAGCATGGCATACTTTATAGAACCTATGGCTGAGGCATAGGGAATGACTTTCATTCTCTTTCTATCTTCTGTCGTGGTCGGGTTTTGAGTCTTACTCAACTTCACACCTTGTAACACAGGCAAGAACTCTTTCTTTGACTGTTCCATTTTGAACTACTTCAAAATCTTGTCAAGGTATGTATTCATTGAAAAAAACTTATCAAGCGTCTTGATCTATCTCTATAGATCTTGATGCTCAATATGTAAGCAGCTTCACCGAGTCTTTCTTTGAAAAACTCCTTTCAAACACTCCTTTATGCTTTACAGAATAATTCTACATTATTTCCGATCAACAATATGTCATTCACATATACTTATCAGAAATGCTGTAGTGCTCCCACTCACTTTCTTGTAAATACAGGCTTCACCGCAAGTCTGTATAAAACTATATGCTTTGATCAACTCATCAAAGCGTATATTCCAACTCCTGAGATGCTTGCACCAGTCCACAGATGGATCGCTGGAGCTTGCACATTTTGTTAGCACCTTTCAGGATTGACAAAACTTGCTGGCTTGCATCATATACTCTCATCCCGACGCTTTGCTTGGAATTCGCAGAACGCCTCTGGCTCCTCTAATAATTCATTAAGAATGGCCCAGTTTTGTTTTTATATTTTGGCCTAGTCTTCGATAGGTTTTCAAGTCATCATGAGCCTGTACGTGTGCTAAGAACTCGGGACGGATAGCTCGGTGCTAACAAGTGACGGATCTTTGGTAGGCGTGCACGTTAAGGATCCGATGGAACGAATCACGGAGTGGAGGAGATACGTCATTCAATTCTACCTTGCCTCTACGTTATGTGTTCAATTGGCTTCACGCGGATGTCAAACACTCGGTGCTGTCATGTGTGTAGTAGACAACACTTCTCGGCCCTCTCGTTGCTCGTGGGACACCCATCACCATGTTTGCTGCTCGTTTTGCTAGCTAGATTAGAACGACTCTATTGTAGCCGAAAACATGTCGAGAATTTATCTACGTCTTCCCCTAATCTCGGAGGGATAGCTTCAGTCATTTCGAGCTCTAGGATATTTTCTGGTGTTCGATAGTGTAGGTTATGCTCGCCGAGTAGGAGACACAGTGAGTGGTATGCATGGGCGAATTTTTGAAATTACTACGTTCCCCAACAGTGGCATCCGAGCCTAGGTTTTATATGTTGATGTTATATGCACGAGTAGAACACAAGTGAGTTGTGGGCGATATAAGTCATACTGCTTACCAGCATGTCATACTTTGGTTCGGCGGTATTGTTGGACGAGGCGACCCGGACCGATATTACGCGTACGCTTACGCAAGACCGGTTCTCCCGATGTGCTTTGCACATAGGTGGCTTGCGGGCGACAGTCTCTCCAACTTTAGTTGAACCGAGTGTGGCTACGCCCGGTCCTTGCGAAGGTTAAAACAGCACCAACTTGACAAACTATCGTTGTGGTTTTGATGCGTAGGTAAGATTGGTTCTTGCTTAAGCCCGTAGCAGCCACGTAAAACTTGCAACAACAAAGTAGAGGACGTCTAACTTGTTTTTGCAGGGCATGTTGTGATGTGATATGGTCAAGACATGATGCTAAATTTTATTGTATGAGATGATCATGTTTTGTAACCGAGTTATCGGCAACTGGCAGGAGCCATATGGTTGTCGCTTTATTGTATGCAATGCAATCGCGATGTAATGCTTTACTTTATCACTAAGCGGTAGCGATAGTCGTGGAAGCATAAGATTGGCGAGACGACAATGATGCTACGATGGAGATCAAGGTGTCGCGCCGGTGACGATGGTGATCACGACGGTGCTTCGAAGATGGAGATCACAAGCACAAGATGATGATGGCCATATCATATCACTTATATTGATTGCATGTGATGTTTATCTTTTATGCATCTTATCTTGCTTTGATTGACGGTAGCATTATAAGATGATCTCTCACTAAAATTATCAAGAAGTGTTCTCCCTGAGTATGCACCGTTGCCAAAGTTCGTCGTGCCCAGACACCACGTGATGATCGGGTGTGATAAGCTCTACGTCCATCTACAACGGGTGCAAGCCAGTTTTTGCACACGCAGAATACTCAGGTTAAACTTGACGAGCCTAGCATATGCAGATATGGCCTCGGAACACGGAGACCGAAAGGTCGAGCGTGAATCATATAGTAGATATGATCAACATAACGATGTTCACCATTGAAAACTACTCCATCTCACGTGATGATCGGTTATGGTTTAGTTGATTTGGATCACGTTATCACTTAGAGGATTAGAGGGATATCTATCTAAGTGGGAGTTCTTAAGTAATATGATTAATTGAACTTAAATTTATCATGAACTTAGTCCCTGATAGTATCTTGCTTGTTTATGTTGATTGTAGATAGATGGCTCGTGCTGTTGTTCCGTTGAATTTTAATGCGCTCCTTGAGAAAGCAAAGTTGAAAGATGATGGTAACAATTACACGGACTGGGTCCGTAACTTGAGGATTATCCTCATTGCTGCACAGAAGAATTACGTCCTGGAAGCATCGCTGGGTGCCAGGCCTGCTGCTGGAGCAACACCAGATGTTATGAACGTCTGGCAGAGCAAAGCTGATGACTACTCGATAGTTCAGTGTGCCATGCTTTACGGCTTAGAATCGGGACTTCAACGACGTTTTGAACGTCATGGAGCATATGAGATGTTCCAGGAGTTGAAGTTAATATTTCAAGCAAATGCCGGATTGAGAGATATGAAGTCTCCAATAAGTTCTATAGCTGCAAGATAGAGGAGAACAGTTCTGTCAGTGAGCATATACTCAAAATGTCTGGGTATAATAATCACTTAATTCAATTGGGAGTTAATCTTCCAGATGATTGCGTCATTGACAGAATTCTCCAATCACTGCCACCAAGCTACAAGAGCTTCGTGATGAACTATAATATGCAAGGGATGAATAAGACTATTCCTGAGCTCTTCGCAATGCTGAAAGCTGCGGAGGTAAAAATCAAAAAGGAGCATCACGTGTTGATGGTCAAGAAGACCACTAGTTTCAAGAAAAAGGGCAAAGGGAAGAAGAAGGGGAACTTCAAGAAGAACAGCAAGCAAGTTGCTGCTCAAGAGAAGAAACCCAAGTCTGGACCTAAGCCTGAAACTGAGTGCTTCTACTGCAAGCAGACTGGTCACTGGAAGCGGAACTGCCCCAAGTATTTGGCGGATAAGAAGGATGGCAAGGTGAACAAAGGTATATGCGATATACATGTTATTGATGTGTACCTTACTAATGCTCGCAGTAGCACCTGGGTATTTGATACTGGTTCTGTTGCTAATATTTGCAACTCGAAACATGGACTACGGATTAAGCGAAGATTGGCTAAGGATGAGGTGACGATGCGCGTGGGAAACGGTTCCAAAGTCGATGTGATCGCGGTCGGCACGCTACCTCTACATCTACCTTCGGGATTAGTATTAGACCTAAATAATTGTTATTTTGGTGCCAGCGTTGAGCATGAACATTATATCTGGATCTTGTTTAATGCGAGACGGTTATTCATTTAAATCAGAGAATAATGGTTGTTCTATTTATATGAGTAATATCTTTTATGGTCATGCACCCTTGCAGAGTGGTCTATTCTTATTGAATCTCGATAGTAGTAATACACATATTCATAGTGTTGAAACCAAAAGATGCAGAGTTGATAATGATAGTGCAACTTATTTGTGGCACTGCCGTTTAGGTCATATCGGTGTAAAGTGCATGAAGAAACTCCATACTGATGGACTTTTGGAACCACTTGATTATGAATCACTTGGTACTTGCGAACCGTGCCTCATGGGCAAGATGACTAAAACACCGTTCTCCGGTACGATGGAGAGAGCAACAAATTTGTTAGAAATCATACATACAGATGTATGTGGTCCGATGAATATTGAGGCTCGTGGCGGATATCGTTATTTTCTCACCTTCACACATGACTTAAGCAGATATGGGTATATCTACTTAATGAAACATAAGTCTGAAACGTTTGAAAAGTTCAAAGAATTTCAGAGTGAAGTTGAAAATCATCGTAACAAGAAAATAAAGTTTCTACGATCTGATCGTGGAGGAGAATATTTGAGTTACGAGTTTGGTGTACATTTGAAAAATTGTGGAATAGTTTCGCAACTCACGCCACCCGGAACACCACAGCGTAATGGTGTGTCCGAACGTCGTAATCGTACTTTACTGGATATGGTGCGATCTATGATGTCTCTTACTGATTTACCGCTATCGTTTTAGGGATACGCTCTAGAGACGGCCGCATTCACGTTAAATAGGGCACCATCAAAATCCGTTGAGACGACGCCTTATGAACTGTGGTTTGGCAAGAAACCAAAGTTGTCGTTTCTGAAAGTTTGGGGCTGCGATGCTTATGTAAAAAAAACTTCAACCTGATAAGCTCGAACCCAAATCGGAGAAATGTGTCTTCATAGGATATCCAAAGGAAACTATTGGATACACCTTCTATCACAGATCTGAAGGCAGGACTTTTGTTGCTAAATTCGGAAACTTTCTGGAGAAGGAGTTTCTCTTGAAAGAAGTGAGTGGGAGGAAAGTAGAACTTGACGAGGTAACTGTACCTACTCCCTTATTGGAAAGTAGTGCATCACAGAAAACTGTTTCAGTGACACCTACACCAGTTAGTGAGGAAGCTAATGATGATGATCATGAAACTTCAGAACAAGATACTACTGAACCTCGTAGATCAACCAGAGTGAGATCCGCGCCAGAGTGGTACGGTAATCCTGTTCTGGAAGTCATGCTACTAGATCATGATGAACCTACGAACTATGAAGAAGCGATGGTGAGCCCAGATTCCGCAAAATGGCTTGAAGCCATGAAATCTGAGATGGGATCCATGTATGAGAACAAAGTATGGACTTTGGTTGACTTGCCCGATGATCGGCAAGCAATTGAGAATAAATGGATCTTCAAGAAGAAGACTGACGCTGACGGTAATATTACTGTCTACAAAGCTCGACTTGTCGCAAAAGGTTTTCGGCAAGTTCAAGGGATTGACTACGATGAGACCTTCTCACCCATAGCGATGCTTAAGTCTGTCCGAATCATGTTAGCAATTGCCGCATTTTATGATTATGAAATTTGGCAGATGGATGTCAAAACTGCATTCCTGAATGGATTTCTGGAAGAAGAGTTGTATATGATGCAACCAGAAGGTTTTGTCGATCCAAAGGGAGCTAAAAAAGTGTGCAAGCTCCAGCGATCCATTTATGGACTGGTGCAAGCCTCTCGGAGTTGGAATAAACGCTTTGATAGTGTGAATAAAGCATTTGGTTTTATACAGACTTTTGGAGAAGCCTGTATTTACAAGAAAGTGAGTGGGAGCTCTGTAGCATTTCTGATATTATATGTGGATGACATATTACTAATTGGAAATGATATAGAATTTCTGGATAGCATAAAGGGATACTTTTATAAAAGTTTTTCAATGAAAGACCTCGGTGAAGCTGCTTACATATTAGGAATAAAGATCTATAGAGATAGATCAAGACGCTTAATTGGACTTTCACAAAGCACATACCTTGACAAGATTTTGAAGAAGTTCAAAATGGATCAAGCAAAGAAAGGATTCTTGCCTGTATTGCAAGGTGTGAAGTTGAGTAAGACTCAATGCCCGACCACTGCAGAAGATAGAGAGAATATGAAAGATGTTCCCTATGCATCAGCCATAGGATCTATCATGTATGCAATGCTGTGTACCAGACCTGATGTGTGCCATGCTATAAGTTTAGCAGGGAGGTACCAAAGTAATCCAGGAGTGGATCACTAGACAGCGGTCAAGAACATCCTGAAATACCTGAAAAGGACTAAGGATATGTTTCTCATATATGGAGGTGACAAAGAGCTCATCGTAAAAGGTTGCGTTGATGCAAGCTTTGACACTGATCCGGACGATTCTAAATCGCAAACCGGATACATGTTTACATTAAACGGTGGAGCTGTCAGTTGGTGCAGTTCTAAACAAAGCGTCGTAGCGGGATCTACATGTGAAGCGGAGTACATAGCTGCTTCGGAAGCAGCAAATGAAGGAGTCTGGATGAAGAAGTTCATATCCGATCTAGGTGTCATACCTAGTGCATCGGGTGCATCAGGTCCAATGAAAATCTTTTGTGACAATACTGGTGCTATTGCCTTGGTAAAGGAATCCAGATTTCACAAGAGAACCAAACACATCAAGAGACGCTTCAATTCCATCCGGGATCTAGTCCAGGTGGGAGACATAGAGATTTGCAAGATACATACGGATCTGAACGTTGCAGACCCGTTGACTAAGCCTCTTCCACGAGCAAAACATGATCAGCACCAAGACTCCATGGGTGTAAGAATCATTACTGTGTAATCTAGATTATTGACTCTAGTGCAAGTGGGAGACTGAAGGAAATATGCCCTAGAGGCAATAATAAAGTTATTATTTATTTCCTTATTTCATGATAAATGTTTATTATTCATGCTAGAATTGTATTAACCGGAAACATAATACATGTGTGAATACATAGACAAACAGAGTGTCACTAGTATGCATCTACTTGACTAGCTCGTTAATCAAAGATGGTTATTGTTCCTAACCATGAACAAAGAGTTGTTATTTGATTAATGGGATCACATCATTAGGTGAATGATATGATTGACATGACCCATTCCATTAGCTTAGCACCCGATCGTTTAGTATGTTGCTATTGCTTTCTTCATGACTTATACATGTTCCTATGACTATGAGATTATGCAACTCCCGTTTGCCGGAGGAACACTTTGTGTGCTACCAAACGTCACAACGTAAATGGGTGATTATAAAGGTGCTCTACAGGTGTCTCCAAAGGTAGATGTTGGGTTGGCGTATTTCGAGATTAGGATTTGTCACTCCGATTGTCGGAGAGGTATCTCTGGGCCCTCTCGGTAATGCACATCACATAAGCCTTGCAAGCATTACAACTAATATGTTAGTTGTGAGATGATGTATTACGGAACGAGTAAAGATACTTGCCGGTAACGAGATTGAACTAGGTATTGGATACCGACTGCCGGGGAACTGATCCACAAACACCTATGGGACCGGCGGATCGGGTCCCTTTCGGTTCGGCGGGGGTGGAGGTTGCGCAAAGAGCAAATCGAGGCGATGCACGCGAGCGATTTACCCAGGTTCGGGCCGCACGGATGCGTAAAACCCTACTCCTGCTTTGTGGTTTGTATTGATTTCTTGCTCGGGAGCGCGGAGTGCTACAGTACACACCAGCAGCTAGCGAGACCGAGCGTGAGTGTTCGAACCCCCCTCGACGTTGCACACGGGCCTCCTTTTATATGCTCCAGGGGTTACCGACAGGTGGCAACGGAGGTAAAGGGCAAAAATGGAAAGGTGCTGCGGTAGGCACAGCTACCTGCTACAGTGTATCATACCTAACCCTGACGGCAGGAGACAAGGGCATTAAATGCCCGTCTGTGTCGCCTAAACAGTGCGAAAAGGGACCGCCAGGGACGCCACCGTTCGCCATGATGGCGATCTTGTCAGCGCCGTTTGCCACCGCACGCCCCTGGCTGCACAGCCTTCCGCCACGTACGCCTGGAGGGGCCCCAGAGCGACACGTTGGTGGATGTGCTGGAGCGCGGGCTCGGAGAGGTGGCTTGCCGCGGCAAGCGCCTTGCCGCGGTCGTTGTCTTGTCGTGTCCGGGAGCTTGTCACTCATCGAGCCTTGCCGGAGCGCGTGGTGCGCAGCGGCAAGTTCCTTGCAATGCCTTGGGTGGCCTTCCCGGCAAGTTCCTCTCGCCGGGGTCTTGGGATGCTTTTGTTAGCCTTCCCGGCAAGCTCCTCTTGCCGGGGTCTTGTCTTCTTGGCTTGGACACTTTGTTCTTGAATGGCTTCAAAGGAACCACGGAGGACCTTGGCGGCCACGCGGCAAGCCTTGCCGCGGGATGCTGCGACTGCCCGTGCACAAGTTCGGGATACTAGGGTACCCCTACTCTTGTACACCGACAGGAGCCCCCGGGCCTGGGCCATACACGGTGCCGAGCGCTGTTGGGCCAGGCCCAAAACAGGGCACGGGCACGCGCGGCCTAGGTTGCGCCGTATCTTACTCCGTATCCACCGCGCCCTCCCCGAACGGCACGCGTTGAATGCGGCGTCGTGGGAGAGATCATGGGGGTTACTTTATTTGGAAATGCGGAACGTCCGCCCCCTCCCTCTTTATAAGCAGGGGAAGCAGGGGCAGTTCGCCCACTTGCCCGTTGCCATTCCCAATCTCAGAAATCTCCGCCGCTCCCTCGCCTTCCCAAAACTGAGAGAGAGAGAGAGAGCAGCGCTCCGCCCCCACATCGCCACCAACACCACCAACGCCGTCGACCTCCTCCACTGTTTCCGCCATGGCTCCAAAAGCCGACAAGGGGAAAGCCATGAAGTCGACCGAGGCGCAGCGGCTCGCTGCGCTGCGGAAGGAGCGGTCCGTCTTCCCCCCCAAGCTTGGCGCGAAAGAGCTGAGGGATAACTATTACTTGTTCTGGTCGGCGGAGACGCGCGCGCATCCGCGCACTAAGGTACTCCCCGCCGCCGCTTGGAAGAAGGCTCCGAATGGATACCCCTTTTTTGCTCTGTTCTTCTACTGCGGGCTCTGCCTGCCTTTCTCTGAATTCTTCTGCGATATCATGAATACCTACGGGTTCCACCTCCTTGACTTCACCCCCAATGTCGTCCTGACAATGGCAGTTTTCGCACATCTCTGCGAAAACTTTGTCGGAGTCCTTCCCAACGTTGCCCTCTTCCGCCACTTCTTCATACCCCGAGTAGAGAGAGGAGAGCCTCTATCCGGCGGAATCGCCTGGATCTCAAGGGCCGGCAAGAAAGAAACCTATCTGGAGGGGGAGTTCCGCGGCAAGTGGGAGGAGTGGAGAGCAGATTGGTGCTGGATTGACGAGGAGAACCCGCAGCCATTCACCGTCCGGCGCCGAACCCCAGTAACCCGCGGCAGCGATTGGAGTGACGTGGCCCCGGAGGACGACAAGCTGAAGATTGCCGTCACCAGGATCCTGCGCCTGAGGCTTGCCGGGCTTACTGTTGGTGCTGTTGGCGCAGACTTCCTTCGCCGCCGCATCGCCCCCCTGCAGGAACGGGGGAGGCCAACTTGGGAGTTCAAGAACGCGGCAGATATCATGAGGCTGCGGCCGGGCCTCAACTACAACTTCACAGTCCTGGAGCTCAACGCGATGCTTCAGGAGCTCTTCAAGTATGATCCCCAACATCCCGAGGTCTTCAGGTTGCCGGGGGGCGTCGTTCCGCTGTGCAACAATTCCTCGCTCGACCGCATCCGTGCCATGATGCCGGAGTGCGACTCGCACGGGATTGTGCCAACTTGGCAGGAGCCTGCAGACGAGGTTGTGCAGCAGTTCTTCGACGATTTGGTGGAAGTGCCGATCCGCGCCGACGAGAAGAAGGGCCTCACCCGCGACACCACCGATGCGGAGCTTGCACTCATCGCCACTAGGGTGGAAGAGGCGGCAGCAGCCGCAGCCGCGGGCGAGTTTGGGTTCACTATGGCGGAGGCAGATGCAGCAGAAGCGGCAAGCCGTGCCGAGCGAGGGGAGCCCGTCGGCAAGGCGGAGCTCGCCGGGCGTATCGCCGAGCCGAGCGAGCCCGCCAAGGACGCGAGCGGCTCGTTGGAGATCAATTCTTCTTCCACTTTGTCTTCAGACAGCCCACCGCGAGCAGAGCCTCCATCTCCGCCAAGAAGGCGTCTCCGCAAGGTCGGTGACGTGGCGGAGCGGCAAGCGGGTCAACAGTCGCCGCGCCGCATGACACGCTCCACGGCGGCAAACACCGTTGCCGCGGGAGCGCCTCATGCTGTGACGGCAACTAGAGCGGGATCTAGCCGGACCACCGCTTCAGTTCCTGCCGCTGCTCATGCCGCGCCGACAACCGGAGCGGGGTCGTCTCAGACCGCCGCCACTGCTCCCGCCAAGCGGCCAAGGGAAGCTTCTCCTCCGCCTCCTCCCGCCGAGCGCGCGCCGGGCTTTGACTTCTCCGCGTTAAGCTCCAACGAGGAAGAAGAAGAAGAAGAGTAAGCTTCTCTTGCTGTGCTTGTAGTCCTTCAACTCTTGTTGTTTATCTTGTTTCTCACTCGCTTTTCCCTGAACCTGTTCCTCTTCAGGACTCTGGCCCAGAGAGAGGCAAAGGGAGCCAAGGCCCCGGTGGTCATCATCGAGGACGAGCCCACTGTGACAGCAGGTGGCGCGCCCGAGAGAACCTTGCCGGACCCGGCGACTTTCCTCCAGGGCAGCCCCCAGCGTAAGTGTATGAATTACTTTCCGTGGCGAGGCGCGCCTGGGTACTTGTCTTTGCTGATATCTGCTTGCTGACTTGTGTAGGAGCCGAGCAGCCTCACCAGGAGCCAAGGGAGAATTCCCCGACAAGGAAGAACTCTCCGGCAAGGGAGGGCTCCCCGGCAAGGGAGAAGTCTCCGGCAAGGGAGGGTTCCCCGGCAAGGGACAGCACCAGCGGCCCCCCGATGGTGGAGACCACTACTGCAGAGCCCGGTGCAGGTACTCTTCTTGCTTCAAAACTTCCCTTGGGTTCTTCTTCTTTTGATCTTCTTGAGTTTTTGCTGGATTTTGCTTGATTCTTCTCCCCTTGCCGGCTGTCAGACCCATCTGCTACGGAGCGGATGGAGACCGAGGTCGCCACCGAGGACGTAGCCGGCGCGGGTGATCCCGCCGGCGCCGAGGCCGCCAAGGCTGGCGCCGTGGAGACTGGCGAGGGATCTGGCGATCGTACTGACGGCCCAGAGGCCGCAGGAGCGCCAGGCGCTACGCCGACCGCCGACCCGTCCGCCGAAGCCGCAGCGCCAAGCACCGAGGAGCCCCAGCCGGGCGTTTACTTGGAGGCCGGCGAAGGCGTCTTCATCAACCTCCCCTGGGCTTCAATCTCCAGGGCGCCGGTCGAGGGGGAGATCTTCGACGGAGAGGTGCTTGCCTCCGCGGGGTTGAAGCTGGTCGATGCGCCAAGCAGCAGCAGCAACGAGCCCGAAGAAGAGCGGCTGCTGCGGAAGTTGATGTCGCTCTACCACGCGCGGCAAGCCAAGCTGGAGTCCCGCGAGGCACTTGTCGCGAAAGCGGGAGCTGACATCGAGAAGCGCGCGGAAGAGCTCGGGGGTTTCCACCGAGAAGCCCTCCGATCCCTGGCGGAGGAGCGGGAGCAGCTCGGTGAAGCGCGGAAGGCCTTTCTCCTCGAGAAGGCCGAAGCCGAAGAGCGGAAACGACTTGCCGCTATGAAGCTAGCCGCGGAAGAGGGCGAGCTGGCGCAGCGGAAGGTCAATCTTGACACCCACGAGGAGGAGCTTGCCGCGCGCGAGGGAAAGCTCGCCGAAGCCCTTAAACAAGCAGAGGACGCCGCCGCCGCCGCCGAAGCCGCCAAGGGGGAGTTGAAGACGAAGGTGGCGCAGCTAGAAGCCGATCTCGCCGAGAAGGGCAGAGAGCTCAGCGCCGCCAAGGTCTCCAACGTGGATCTTGAGTTGAAGCTAACCACTTTGACCAAGACTCTGGACAGCGCCAAGAAGCGGGAGGCGGCCTTGAAGGAAGAAATCAAGGCTGACAAGGCGCTGCTGGAGAGCGCTGTCGCCGCCCAGAACACCTTCAGTGAGACTGTGACGCACTGGACGGAGAGTCTGGTGAACGCCGCCACAGATATCGACAAGGAGCTGGTGCAGCTCGGGATGGAAGATCTTGGGTATTCCTTCAACGACAACCTCCAGCCCAGCGCCAAGCTCGTCCTGTTCTTCAAGGGCGTGGCGACAGCCCTCCAGCGACTCCGGGAGAGGATCCCCAAGCAGCTGGCCGATGAATCGCGCAAGATCTGCGCAGGAGCTCTTGAGAAAGTGTTGATGAAGGTGGCCTTCCGCAATCCGGGCCTCCGCCTCACCAACATCCTCAGGACCTTGCCGCCAGAGGCCGATCTGGAGGAGCTCAAGGCCCTTGTTGCACCCATTGTGGACAAGGTGAGCGGAATCAAGAGGGTCGAAGGCGATCGCGTGGATTAGGCCGCCCATTTCTTCTTTCCTTGTCGCTGTTTGGCATGTTATGAAAACGATCTATTAGAGCTGCGACAAGTTATCTTTGTAATATAGCTTTGTTCTGGGTATTAATTGCAATGTTATTCCCTTTACTTGACTCCTTGCTTTGTATGCTTTTACCCTACGCTTTTAGGGAACTTGCCGGCGCAGGCACCTGGGCCGCGAGCGCTGAGTGCGGGACATCAGCAGCCTGTTGGCGGTGCCGCTACCGGCAAGAAACCTTGTCGCAACTAGTTGCAGCTCACTTAAGTTGCTGCCGGGAACTGATCCACGAACACCTATGGGACCGGCGGACCGGGTCCCTTTCGGTTCGGCGGGGGCGGAGGTTGCGCAAAGAGCAAATCGAGGCGATGCACGCGAGCGATTTACCCAGGTTCGGGCCGCACGGATGCGTAAAACCCTACTCCTGCTTTGTGGTTTGTATTGATTTCTTGCTCGGGAGCGCGGAGTGCTACAGTACACACCAGCAGCTAGCGAGACCGAGCGTGAGTGTTCGAACCCCCCTCGACGTTGCACACGGGCCTCCTTTTATATGCTCCAGGGGTTACCGACAGGTGGCAACGGAGGTAAAGGGCAAAAATGGAAAGGTGCTGCGGTAGGCACAGCTACCTGCTACAGTGTATCATACCTAACCCTGACGGCAGGAGACAAGGGCATTAAATGCCCGTCTGTGTCGCCTAAACAGTGCGAAAAGGGACCGCCAGGGACGCCACCATTCGCCACGATGGTGATCTTGTCAGCGCCGTTTGCCACCGCACGCCCCTGGCTGCACAGCCTTCCGCCACGTATGCCTGGAGGGGCCCCAGAGCGACATGTTGGTGGATGTGCTGGAGCGCGGGCTCGGAGACGTGGCTTGCCGCGGCAAGCGCCTTGCCGCGGTCGTTGTCTTGTCGCTCACCGAGCCTTACCGGAGCGCGTGGTGCGCAGCGGCAAGTTCCTTGCAATGCCTTGGGTGGCCTTCCCGGCAAGTTCCTCTCGCCGGGGTCTTGGGATGCTTTTGTTAGCCTTCCCGGCAAGCTCCTCTTGCCGGGGTCTTGTCTTCTTGGCTTGGACACTTTGTTCTTGAATGGCTTCAAAGGAACCACGGAGGACCTTGGAGGCCACGCGGCAAGCCTTGCCGTGGGATGCTGCGACTGCCCATGCACAAGTTCAGGATACTAGGGTACCCCTACTCTTGTACACCGACACCGACGATCGAATCTCGGGCAAGTAACATACCGATGACAAAGGGAACAACGTATGTTGTTATGCGGGCTGACCGATAAAGATCTTCGTAGAATATGTAGGAGCCAATATGGGCATCCAGGTCCCGCTATTGGTTATTGACCGGAGACGTGTCTCGGTCATGTCTACATTGTTCTCGAACCGTAGGGTCCGCACGCTTAAAGTTACGATGACAGTTGTTAGTATGTTGCTATTGCTTTCTTCATGACTTATACATGTTCCTATGACTATGAGATTATGCAACTCCCATTTGCCGGAGGAACACTTTGTGTGCTACCAAACGTCACAACGTAAATGGGTGATTATAAAGGTGCTCTACAGGTGTCTCCAAAGGTAGATGTTGGGTTGGCGTATTTCGAGATTAGGATTTGTCACTCCGATTGTCGGAGAGGTATCTCTGGGCCCTCTCGGTAATGCACATCACATAAGCCTTGCAAGCATTACAACTAATATGTTAGTTGTGAGATGATGTATTACGGAGCGAGTAAAGAGACTTGCCAGTAATGAGATTGAACTAGGTATTGGATACCGACGATCGAATCTCGGGCAAGTAACATACCGATGACAAAGGGAACAACGTATGTTGTTATGCGGGCTGACCGATAAAGATCTTCGTAGAATATGTAGGAGCCAATATGGGCATCCAGGTCCCGCTATTGGTTATTGACCGGAGACATGTCTCGGTCATGTCTACATTGTTCTCGAACCGTAGGGTCCGCACGCTTAAAGTTACGATGACAGTTGTTATGAGTTTTATGCATTTTTGATGTACCGAAGTTTGTTCGGAGTCCCGGATGTGATCACGGACATGACGAGGAGTCTCGAAATGGTCGAGACATAAATATTGATATATTGGATGACTATATTCGGACACCGGAAGCGTTCCGGGGAAGTTTCGGATAAAACCGGAGCACCGGGGGGTTACCGAAACCCCCCGGGGGGTTAATGGGCCTCATGGGCCTAAACTGGAGAAGAGGAAGGGGCTTCCAGGGCAGGCCGCGCGCCCCCTCTCCCCCTAGTCCGAATTGGACAAGGAGGGAGGGGCGGCGCCCCCCCTTTCCTTCTCTCCCCCCCTCTCTCCTACTTGGACAAGGAAAAGGGAGGGGAGTCCTACTCCCGGTAGGAGTAGGACTCCTCCTGCGCGCCTCCTCTAGGCCGGCCGCACCCCCCCCCTTGGATCCTTTATATACGGAGGCAGGGGCACCCTAGAACACACAAGTTGATCTTCGTGATCGTTCCTTAGCCGTGTGCGGTGCCCCCCTCCACCATATTCCACCTCGGTCATATCGTTGTAGTGCTTAGGCGAAGCCCTGCGTCGGTAGAACATCATCATCGTCACCACGCCGTTGTGCTGACGGAACTCATCCCGGAAGCTTTGCTGGATCCGAGCCCGGGGAGCGTCATCGAGCTGTACGTGTGCTAAGAACTCGGAGGTGCCGGAGTAACGGTGCTTGGATCGGTCGGATCGGGAAGACGTACGACTACTTCCTCTACGTTGTGTCAACGCTTCCGTTGCGATCTACAAGGGTACGTAGATCATACTCTCCCCTCTCGTTGCTATGCATCACCATGATCTTGCGTGTGCGTAGGAAATTTTTGAAATTACTATGTTCCCCAACATTTAGTGCACGCTTGCAGGCTATTCAGTGTGATAATGGTCGTGAGTTCGATAATTCACTCCTCCATTCGTTTGCCCAGCACCATGGAATTGCACTCCGCTTTTCATGTCCATACACTTCGCAACAGAATGGCAAAGCCGAACGCATTATTCGTACTTTTAATGACATTACTCGTACACTCCTTATCCAAGCTAGTATGCCACCTCGTTTTTGGGTCGAAGCTCTTCACACCGCCGTTATGTTGCATAATCGGCTGCCTTCCAAGGCAATCTCGGATCGTATTCCTTTTCATGCCTTACTTGGCGTAGATCCTGCCTATGCTGGTCTTCGGGTTTTCGGATGTCTATGTTACCCCAACACCACAGCCGTTGCTCCGCACAAACTTGCGCCTCGCTCCGTGCCATGCATGTTTCTAGGGTACCCATCATGGCATCATGGCTATCGTTGCCTTGATCGTTCCACCCAAAAGATCATCATCTCTCGTCATGTAGTGTTCGATGAGTCAACCTTTCCCTTTGCCTCCACTCCATCTTCGTCAACTCCTACTCCTTCCCTGCACACTTATGAATTTTTGCAGGGTACCGAGCAGCCGGTCTCGTTGATGCCGTTCACCGTGCCAGGCACGGTGACCCCGGACGCGGCCCCACGGTCGCCGCCATGGTCGTCGTCACCACCGCCATGGTCCCCTCCACGGTCGCCGCCACCGACCTCGCCTCGGTCGCCGCCACCGACCTCGCCCCGGTCGCCTCGGGCACGAGCTTCTGCCGAGGGCCCTGCTGGGAGTCCCGATGGTGGCCCTGCTGGGAGTCTTTCTCCTACTACAACAGCGTCACCGCCAACAACGCCGTCGCCAGCTCCTGCTGCTGTGGATCTACCCCGGACTCGCCGGCCGCGGGCCCCTCCACCGCCACCATCCCACGACATGGCCACTCGTGCTAAACAGGGCATTGTGCAGCCGAAAAAGATATTTGATCTTCATGTTGAGGGTTTATCTCCAATACCGAAGACTTATCGTGGTGCTCTCAAGGATCCAAATTGGCATTCCGCTATGGTTGAGGAGTATGGTGCTCTTCTCTCCAACAACACTTGGGACCTCGTTGATCCACCTCGCAATGCTAACATTGTTACTGGTAAGTGGATCTACCGTCACAAGATGAAGTCTGATGGTTCTTTGGATCGCTACAAAGCTCGTTGGGTGCTTCGTGGATTTTTACTCAGCGGGAAGGTATCGATTTTGATGAAACTTTCAGCCCGGTCGTTAAGCCAGCCACTATTTGAACAGTGCTCTCTCTTGCTCTCTCTAGTGACTCGTCCATTCATCAGCTTGACGTCAAGAATGCGTTCCTCAATGGCACTCTCATCGAGACTGTTTATGCTCGTCAGCCTTCTGGGTTCACTGATCCTAGTTTCCCTGATAAGGTTTGTCATCTCAACAAATCACTCTATGGTTTGAAACAGGCACCTCGAGCATGGTTTCAGCGGTTTGCTTCGTTCATTGCATCTATTGGTTTCATTGGCTCCAAGTCCGACAGCTCATTGTTCGTCTATCGGCGTGGTGCTGACATGGCCTATCTCCTGCTCTATGTGGATGACATTATCCTGACTGCATCTTCCTCGACATTGTTGCACAGTTTGAT
The DNA here is from genome assembly GCF_003073215.2 of Triticum urartu. Lineage (NCBI taxonomy): Eukaryota > Viridiplantae > Streptophyta > Magnoliopsida > Poales > Poaceae > Triticum > Triticum urartu. Next base: position 174,467,446 of record NC_053026.1, on the reverse strand, counting down.
TGCCTCTCTTCGTACCAAATTCAGTATGACAGATATGGGTGATCTTCATTATTTTCTGGGCATCTCTGTCACACGCAGCAAGGACAGTTTGTTCCTCTCACAGGAGAAGTATGTGACGCCCTCGATTCAATCGTACACTAATCATGCACGCAAATGTGTACGATCAAGATCAAGGACTCATGGGAAGATATCACAACACAACTCTAGACACAAATAAAAAACAATACAAGCTTTATATTACAAGCCATCGGACTCGAGGGCTCGAATACACAAGAGTCAGCGGAAGCAACAATATCTGAGTACAGACATGAGTTAGACAAGTTTGCCTTAAGAAGGCTAGCACAAAAGCATCTACGATCGAAAAGGCAAGGCCTCCTGCCTGGGAGCCTCCTAACTACTCCTGGTCGTCAGCGGTCTCCACGTAGTAGTAGGCATCGACGGATGGCATCTGGCTCCTGAGCTCCGACATCTGGCTGCATCAACCGGAAAGAAGAAGAAAAGGGGGAAAAGGGGGAGCAAAGCAACCGTGAGTACCCATCCAAAGTACTCGCAAGCAAGGATCTACACTATATATGCAACATTATCAAAGGAAGGCTGTATATGTGGACTGGGCTGCAGAAATGCCAGAATAGAGAGAAGGCCTAGTCCTATCGAAGACTAGCATCTTCTGGAAACCACCATCTTGCAGCAACCGGAGGGAGTAGAGTAGCATAAAGTGAAGTAGTAGAAGTGTTATCAACCTCGGCCGGAGATACTTTCTCGACTCCCTGCGAGAAAGGCATCCCAGAGCCATACTATCCAGTTATCATCACAATCCAATTCTCATCACCATCCAGTTCTCATCACAAGTATCCAGTTCTAGTTGTATCGATCGGGATACAACTCCAAGTGTCCATTACCGTAGGACAGGCTATCGATAGATGTTTTCTTCCCTGCAGGGGTGCACCAACTTACCCACCATGCTCGATTAACTCCGGCCGGACACACTTTCCTGGGTCATGCCCGGCCTCGGCCAAACAATACGCCGCAACCCGATCTAGACTTAATAGAGAGGCCAACACGCCGGACTAAACCTATGCCCCCAGGGGTCATGGGCCATCTCCCCAGGAACTCCTGCACGTCGCGTACGCGGCCGGTGAGCAGACCTAGCTACCTCCTTCAACAAGGCAGGCGCTTACGCAGTCCAACCCGGCGCGCGCCGCTCAGTCGCTGACGTCTAGTAAGCTTCGGCTGATGTATACAACGCAGAACGCCCATACTATGCCCACGTGATGGTTAGTGCTATCAGGCCAGAGGCCCCTCGGATCAAATATCCAAATCGTAGTGGATTAGGAACGCGCGGTAACAAGCAGAGACTCACGAAAGATGTGACCCCGTTGCCCCGTCTCGAGGACTTGCGACAAGGGCGAGGAATGCCCGGCCACGCCTCGTAATTATCTCGCGGGCACCTTCCAGGTCCGCCCGACTCCACATCACTTGCAATTAAGCTCGCGCGGGTACCCCTCAGGGCCAACCCGTCTTTAGTAACAGGGTCCAGTGCAAAGTCATAGTAACCATAGTAACTGTGTGTCTAACACCAAGGGGAAAACCTGAGGAATCACCCTTGACGGATTCCACTCGATGTAATCATCAAGGTGAACGTAAGAGGAACCACCCTCGAAGTTCACACTTGAGGGGTTGCACGACAGAGCCGTATCGGAAGTGGTTAAGGAGGAAATCACCCTCGATGACCATGGCCGAATAGCTACACTACAGAGATCTCATCAGGAGTGATGTATAGGTACCACCCTCGGCACTCGATTGTAACTCTACAGAGTCGAGCAACAAAAGGGGAAAGTGATGTGCGGTGTCGGGGCCTGGTCTTCGATCACGTAGATCGAGTCATCGATGATGAAGCAGGGGCAACAGGGACAAGTGGGGGTCTCTGATGGATCACTAACCAACCTATACTAAGCAGTTTAGGATAGGCAGATAAGGTACTGCAGTAGATACAAAAGCAGGCTATGCATCAGAATAGGAGCAAACAATAACAATAGCAAAATCTAATGCAAGCATGAGAGAATTGTATGGGCGATATCGGGATGATCAAAGAGGGGGCTTGCCTGGTTGCTCTGGCAAGGAGGGGTCGTCGTCGACGTAGTCGATCACAGGGGCAGCATCGGTCTTGGGGTCTACCGGAGAGAAGAGGGGGAAGAAACAGTAAATATAAAGCAAACATAGCATCACAAAGCATAACATGGCAATATGTTGTGTCGGGTGTGACTTAACGTATGGCTGCACGATATAGGTGAAGGGGGAAAACAACCGGGAATGTTTTCCCGGTTCCGGACCTGTGTCAGCAGATGACTGGAGGTGGAATGTTCCATGTTCAGATAGTTAGAGGCATCTGACATGTATGTGGGTAGCGTATTCGGGTTCGTCTCGTCGTTCTGAGCAACTTTCATGTATAAGGTTTTTCGATCCGAGCTACGGTTTATTTAATAAGATTTCCTAAAGTTAAAACAATATTCTGAAATTATTATTAAAACTAAAATGGGGGTTACTGCATCAGCATGACGTCATCATGACGTCAGCACTCAACAGAGTTGACCAAAGTCAACCCTGACGTGTGGGGCCGTTCTGTCATAGTCTAACAACTAATTAACAGTTTTAATTAACTAATCAAGTTAATTAGGTACTAAACAGAGTTAATAAAGTTAATTAGTTACCTAATTAATTAATTAGTTACTTAATTAATTAATTAACTAATTACTTATTTTTATTTTTAAATTACATTTTCTTTTCGTTTTTTTAACAAGACATGGGCATGGGCCCCATCTATCATCTGCCCAGGGGGCCATAGCGGGTGCTGGGCGTTGGGTGCGGGCGCTTGGGCGCCAGCCCGCTTGGGCACACGCCCAGGGGCGCGGCAGAGGCTGGAGTCGCTGGCTGGCGGCTAGGGGCTAGCGAGGATGGCCGTCAGCGCGAGGCGAGGTGCGAGCGGGCGCGGACTCGCGTGAGCGTCCAGGTGCGTAGGTGAGGCGAGCAGGGGCTACAGGGCAGAGGCCGGCGCGGGACAGAAGCGGGAGCGCGGCGCGCGAGCGGGGCTGCGGCCGGAGCATGGTGAGCACCACCACAGAGGGAGGAGGAGGCCGGTGGGGTTCCTCACCCGCGTTGTAGGGGAGGCCCGATGCAGGGGAATGCAACGACGGGGAGCGATGTAGTCGAGGAGGCGTTCCGGCGGGGCCCGATGATGGCGTGAGGCGGCGGCGACCTCGACGACATCGAGCAGGCATCTGGCCACGAGGGAGAGGGGACGGGGCCGCGAGGAGGACGGCGACGTCGGGGCGAGGTGGTGCCGGCGATTCGGTGACGGCGCACAGCAGCGGGGAGCGAACGGGTCGGGGCGACGGACGACTTCGGGTCAGGTGGCGCCGCGCGTGAGGACAGGGCGCGGGATCGAGGTGGTGGCGAGGGGCGACGGTGATCGGGGACGAGGCGACGGCGTACGGCGGGTCGGGCCACTGGCCCGATCCAGATCCAGAAGGGATCGGGGGGAGGGAGGGGGAGTGGGAAACGAGGAGGAGTGGGGGGTCGTGGGGGCTAGGGTTCTGGTCGGGGTGGGGATAAGGAGGGAGAGGTGGGCCGGCCTGGCTGAAGTGGGCCGAGGCCCAATGGGAGGCCAGGGGCTCTGGCCCTTTATTTTTTTTCTTGCTTTTATTTTAACTTTTGCTTTTCTTTTAACAACTTTATGTTATAGCTATTTTAGGCCAGTTTAACAATTTGCAAAAAAAGTTGGACCACCACCAATATTGTCAAAAGAATTATTGCCACATGATGAACATTTTTGTTTTCATGTCTGAGCATTTTGAATTTCACACAGAATTTGAATTTGAATTCAACTAGAATTCGAAAGAACATGAGACAATAATGATCAGACACCTGTTTAGCAAAAAGATTAACTTAACCCCAGGGGTTACTGTGGCATCATTACACCGGGGTGTTACAACTCTCCTCCTCTAAAAGAAATTCTCGTCCCGAGAATTAAGAGGTAGAAGGGAACATGTGGGGGTATTCATCACGAAGGTTATCCTCGCGTTCCCAAGTGGCTTCATCCTTAGAATGATTTGACCATTGCACCTTGAGGAACTTGGTAACCTTCTGGCATGTTCGACGTTCAGCTTCTTCAAGAATGCATATTTGATGCTCCTTGTATGTGAGATCATCTTGAACTTCAATCAATTCCAGATCCACTTCACGTTCCGAATCCTTGAAGCACCGACGAAGTTGCGACACGTGGAAGACATCATGAACATGAGAGAACTGAGGTGGCAACTCCAATTGATAAGCCACCTGTCCACGACGGGTGAGAATGCGGAAGGGACCAATGTAGCGCGGAGCTAGCTTGCCCTTGACTCCGAACCGATGAGTGCCTCTCAAAGGAGTGACACGCAGATAAGCTTGTTCACCAGGTTGATAAGTTGAACCCCAGTGTTTCCGGTCATAGTTGCTCTTCTGACGGGACTGGGCCGCCTTGAGATTATCCCGGACAATGCGAACCTGCTCTTCAGCTTGTTGAATAATGTCTGGACCAATGAGCGTCCGTTCCCCAATTTCTGACCAATTCAGAGGGGTTCGGCACTTACGTCCATATAGCACTTCGAAGGGTGCCATCTTCAAGCTGTCTTGATAGCTGTTGTTATAAGAGAACTCCGCATAAGGGAGAGATTCTTCCCACTTCTTGCCGAAAGAAATAACACAAGCTCGAAGCATGTCTTCAAGAATTTGATTGACTCGCTCGACTTGGCCTTGGGATTGGGGATGATAAGCAGTGCTCCAGGTAATATGAGTTCCCATTGCCTCTTGGAAACTATCCCAGAACTTCGAGGTGAAAATACTGCCGCGGTCTAAACTGATCTCCTTAGGAATGCCGTGGAGTGACACAATTCTAGAGATATACAAGTTTGCTAATTGACTAGTTGTGATAGTCTCCTTGACTGGCCAAAAGTGAGCAACCTTCGAGAATTGGTCGATGACGACAAAGATAGCATCGTTACCTTTCTGAGATTTGGGAAGGCCAGTGACGAAGTCCATTTGGATCTTATCCCACTTCCATTCAGGAATCGGAAGCGGTTGTAGAAGTCCAGCCGGTTTCTGATGTTCTGCTTTGACGCGATGACAAACGTCACATTCTTCAATATATCGAGCAATGTCTTGCTTCATATTAGACCACCAGTACTTCTGACGGATGTCTAGATACATCTTGGTACTTCCCGGATGAATAGAGAGAGGGGTGTCATGTGCTTCTTTCATCACCTTCTCTGTCATAAGCTCGAACCGGGGCACTACAATGCGATCTCTGAAGTATAAGGTTCCATCTTCACCAAGTGAGAAATCTCTGGATTTCTCTAAGGCAAGATCCTTTTTCATCAAATCAACGTGAGCATCTTTGGCTTGAGCAGACTTAATTGCTTTCAGCAAAGTTGGTTCCAGGACAAGGTTATTTAGAGAACCCTGTGGAACTAGTTGAAGGTTCAGCTTGCATAGCTCTTCATAAAGGCGGGGTTGAGCTTTGTAGACCTGGTGATTATTGCAATAAGACTTACGGCTCAGGGCATCGGCCATTACATTAGCCTTGCCAGGGGTGTAGGATATACCGCAGTTGTAGTCAGCAATAGCTTCCATCCATCGCTGTTGACGGAGGTTTAGATCTGGCTGAGTAAACAGGTACTGCAGACTCTGATGATCGGTGAAGATCTCGCAACGATTACCGAGAAGGTATTGTCGCCATAGCTTTAGTGCAAAGATAACCGCCGCAAGCTCAAGGTCATGAACTGGGTAGTTCTCTTCGTGAGGACATACTTGACGGGAGGCATAAGCAATCACTCTGCGCTCTTGCATTAGGACACAACCTAATCCTTGACGTGAAGCGTCGAAATAGATGACAAAGTCCTTGCGAGAATCAGGGGGAGCAAGCACTGGGGCAGAAGTCAGCTTGTCCTTGAGTGCCTGGAAACTTTCCTGACATTTGTCTGTCCAATCAAACTTAACGCCTTTGTGTAGCAGATTGGTTAGTGGCTTGCCGATCTTGGAGAAGTTCTCGACAAAGCGGCGACAGTAGCTGGCTAGGCCGAGAAAGCTTCTGACTTGCTTGACAGTCTTCGGAGGGGTCCAATCAAGAATAGCCTGAACGTGCTCTGGGTTGACGGCAATACCATCCTTGGAGATGACATGACCAAGGTAGGTGACTTCGGGTAACCAGAATTCGCACTTGGAATACTTGGCATAAAGTTGATGCTCTCGAAGCTTCTCTAGAACAAGTCGAAGATGTTCAGCATGTCCTTCTTTGTTCTTCGAATATACCAGGATATCATCCAGATAGACTACGACGAACTTGTCAAGGTAATCCATGAATATGTAGTTCATCAGACGGGAGAATGTGGCTGGAGCATTGGTCAATCCAAAAGACATGACGGTGTACTCATAAGAACCATAACGAGTGATGAATGCGGTCTTTGGAATATCCTCCTCACGAACACGGATCTGATGGTAACCCAACCTCAAGTCGAGTTTAGAGAATATCGATGAACCAGCCAGTTGATCATACAGATCATTGATCCGAGGAAGGGGATATTTGTTCTGGATTGTAGCTTGGTTGATAGGACGGTAGTCTTGGACCAAACGGTTCGTTCCGTACTTCTTCTTAACAAAGAGAGAAGGTGCTCCCCAAGCAGAGGAACTTGGACGAATGAAACCCTTGCGAAGAGATTTGTCGATTTCCTCCTTAAGTTCAAGGAGTTCATGAGGTGGAATCTTGTAGGGTCGTTTGGCAATAGGAACGGTGCCTGGTTTCAAGTCAATGACGAACTCGACAGCCCGGGCAGGGGGTATTCCTGGAAGTTCTTCTGGAAATACATCTTGGAAGTCGCGAACGATTTGAATCTTTTCAATTCCCTCAAGAGGTGCTACGTTCAATGCATTCAAAGCATAAAGTCGTGCTTCATCGTTTTGAACAAGCCGAGCATGGTAGGTTACAATCTCATCTGAAGGATGTAGGAGGTGAACGACCTTGGTAGCGCAAACGATAGAGGCAGTATGCGCTTTCAACCATTCCATTCCCAGAATGAGGTCAATATTGGAAGACTCCAGAATAATGGGAGAAACAAGGAATTCCAACCCTTCAATTTCAACAGGAACGTCGCGACCAATCATGGTAGTTTGACATCGGCCCGCAGGGGTGCGTACCACTATCGGAGTGTTCATGGGCTCGCATCGAATGTCATGTCCGTAAGCAAAATTTTCTGACATGAATGAATGCGATGCTCCTGAATCGAATAAAACAGAAGCCGGTACTGAATTAACGAGAAGATTACCCATCACAGTGGCAGGCTGGTCTTGAGCTTCATTCAGATCAACATGATTAGCCTGACCACGACCATAAGGTCTGGCATTGTTGTTATGGGGCTGATTGTTACGACCAGTTGAAGGCAGAGCCAGCTGATTCTGATTCTGAGGGCATTTCCTGGAACGGTGACCTGGGAGGCCACACTTGAAGCATAGACCATCATTGGGGTTGGGAGCAGAAGCTTGCGGTGGTACAGCCCGAAGGGGCTGCCTCTGCGGTGGAGGGGGAAGACGAGGTGCAGCATAGGACTGTCTTGGTGCAGGTGCAGTTGGACGATACATGCTGTGGGGGATCCATATCCGACGCTTCTGCGCTAACGGGCCCGAAGATGAGCCAGCATCACGGCTGCGCCTGAGGGACCCCTGGTGTCCCTGAAGACCAGTCTCAACCTGAATAGCCTTGTTCACCAAGGTGGCAAAGTCGCCAAAGTCATGAACGAGCAGTGCTAGCTTGATATCAGGGTGAAGTCCTTCACGAAACTTCTCTTGCTTACGAGCATCAGTTGCAATGTCTTCTTCAGCATAACGTGACAAGTCCAAGAATTCCCGCTGATAAGCATCTACAGACTTGTTGCGTTGGGTGAGGTTGCGGAACTCTCGCTTCTTCTTGTCCACGATTCCCTGAGGAAGGAACCGGGCACGGAAAGTTAGCTTGGAAATCCGGCCAAGTGATGACCGTTCCAGCAGGTAGGGTACGCCTGTGGCTGTCCCACCATAGAGCAGCGGGACCCTTTAGAAAGAAAGATGCAAAGGTGACATAGCTGGCAGGGGCCACACTAGCAGACTCCATTTCATACGTGATGTCGCGGAGCCAGTCATCAGCATCAAGGGGTTGAGTTGAGCTGCGGTAGATAGTTGGGTTGAGGCGCATGAAGTCCTGCAGAGTTACTGGGGTTGGCTATTGATTCATGTTCGGATGAGGAAACTGAGCCATCATTCCTTCCATGAACTGGCGATTCAACTCAAACTGTTGCATCATTCCAGCAAAGAATTCAGGCGGTGGTGGATCGTTGGCACCACGGCCATGACCAGCGGGTCTAACCATCCTGCTAACATGTAACAGGGGGTAGTTCAGCATTGAGCAATTTGCAAAGACAAGGATCATTCATGATGAAACAAGCATAATGAAAGAGGTATGATGGATACCACTTAGTAGTCAACACGACAGGGTGTGTACTACTCAAAATGCTATTCTAAGGAATAACTATGGCTTTATCCAACTTCGGGGTGAATGTGGTCACGGGATCCTAATGTGAAAGTTAGTAAATTCGTTTAACCCGAATGGAAGAGAGATCAGAGTCCCAGAGTATAGACGAGGAGTAAAAGATCCTAATACCACCCAATGGTGACGTGGGCCCGTAAGACACACAGCCAATGTTAGTAAAAGTTTTTCAGTGACTAGACTCAACTTCGGCCAAGGAGTTGGAAAGGGGGCTACCTACAGGCAGTCGGCTCTGATACCAACTTGTGACGCCCTCGATTCAATCATACACTAATCATGCACGCAAATGTGTATGATCAAGATCAAGGACTCACGGAAAGATATCACAACACAACTCTAGACACAAATAAAAAATAATACAAGCTTTATATTACAAGTTATGGGCCTTGAGGCCTCGAATACACAAGCTCGAATACACAAGAGTCAGCGGAAGCAACAATATCTGAGTACAGACATGAGTTAGACAAGTTTGCCTTAAGAAGGCTAGCACAAAAGCATCTACGATCGAAAAGGCAAGGCCTCCTGCCTGGGAGCCTCCTAACTACTCCTGGTCGTCAGCGGACTCCACGTAGTAGTAGGCATCAACGGATGGCATCTGGCTCCTGGGCTCCGACATCTGGTTGCATCAACCGGAAAGAAGAAGAAAAGGGGGAAAAGGGGGAGCAAAGCAACCGTGAGTACCCATCCAAAGTACTCGCAAGCAAGGATCTACACTACATATGCAACATTATCAAAGGAAGGCTGTATATGTGGACTGGGCTGCAGAAATGCCAGAATAGAGAGAAGGCCTAGTCCTATCGAAGATTAGCATCTTCTGGAAACCACCATCTTGCAGCAACCGGAGGGAGTAGAGTAGCATAAAGTGAAGTAGTAGAAGTGTTATCAACCTCGGCCGGAGATCCTTTCTCGACTCCCTGCGAGAAAGGCATCCCAGAGCCATACTATCCAGTTATCATCACAATCCAATTCTCATCACCATCTAGTTCTCATCACAAGTATCCAGTTCTAGTTGTATCGATCGGGATACAACTCCAAGTGTCCGTTACTGTAGGACAGGCTATCGATAGATGTTTTCTTCCCTGCAGGGGTGCACCAACTTACCCACCACGCTCGATTAACTCCGGCTGGACACACTTTCCTGGGTCATGCCCGGCCTCGGCCAAACAATACGCCGCAACCCGATCTAGACTTAATAGAGAGGCCAACACGCCGGACTAAACCTATGCCCCCAGGGGTCATGGGCCATCTCCCCAGGAACTCCTGCACGTTGCGTACGCGGCCGGTGAGCAGACCTAGCTACCTCCTTCAACAAGGCAGGCGCTTACGCAGTCCAACCCGGCGCGCACCGCTCAGTCGCTGATGTCTAGTAAGCTTCGGCTGATGTATACAACGCAGAACGCCCATACTATGCCCACGTGATGGTTAGTGCTATCAGGCCAGAGGCCCCTCGGATCAAATATCCAAATCGTAGTGGATTAGGAATGCGCGGTAACAAGAAGAGACTCACGAAAGATGTGACCCCGTTGCCCCGTCTCGAGGACTTGCGACAAGGGCGAGGAATGCCCAGCCACGCCTCGTAATTATCTCGCGGGCACCTTCCAGGTCCGCCCGACTCCACATCACTCGCAATTAAGCTCGCGCGGGTACCCCTCAGGGCCAAACCGTCTTTAGTAATAGGGTCCAGTGCAAAGTCATAGTAACCATAGTAACTGTGTGTCTAATACCAAGGGGAAAACCTGAGGAATCACCCTTGACGGATTCCACTCGATGTAATCATCAAGGTGAACGTAAGAGGAACCACCCTCGAAGTTCACACTTGAGGGGTTGCACGACAGAGCCATATCGGAAGTGGTTAAGGAGGAAATCACCCTCGATGACCACGGCCGAATAGCTACACTACAGAGATCTCATCAGGAGTGATGTATAGGTTCCACCCTCGGCACTTGATTGTAACTCTACAGAGTCGAGCAACAAAAGGGGAAAGTGATGTGCGGTGTCGGGGCCTGGTCTTCGATCACGTAGATCGAGTCATCGATGATGAAGCAGGGGCAACAGGGACAAGTGGGGGTCTCTGATGGATCACTAACCAACCTATACTAAGCAGTTTAGGATAGGCAGATAAGGTACAGCAGCAGATACAAAAGCAGGCTATGCATCAGAATAGGAGCAAACATAGCATCACAAAGCATAACATAGCATCACAAAGCATAACATGGCAATATGTTGTGTCGGGTGTGACTTAACGTATGGCTGCACGATATAGGTGAAGGGGGGAAACAACCGAGAATGTTTTCCCGGTTCCGGACCTGTGTCAGACAGATGACCGGAGGTGGAATGTTCCATGTTCAGATAGTTAGAGGCATCTGACATGTATGTGGGTAGCGTATTCGGGTTCGTCTCGTCGTTCTGAGCAACTTTCATGTATAAGGTTTTTCGATCCGAGCTACGGTTTATTTAATAAGATTTTCTAAAGTTTAAACAATATTCTGAAATTATTATTAAAACTAAAATGGGGGTTACTGCATCAGCATGACGTCATCATGACGTCAGCAGTCAACAGAGTTGACCAAAGTCAACCCTGACGTGTGGGGCCGTTCTGTCATAGTCTAACAACTAATTAACAGTTTTAATTAACTAATCAAGTTAAATAGGTACTAAACAGAGTTAATAAAGTTAATTAATTACCCAATTAATTAATTAATTAGTTAATTAATTAATTACTTACTTATTTTTATTTTTAGATTACATTTTCTTTCATTTTTTTTAACAAGACAGGGGCGTGGGCCCCATCTGTCATCTGCCCAGGGGGGCATAGCGGGTGCTGGGCGTTGGGTGCGGACGCTGTTGGAAATATGCCCTAGAGCCAATAATAAATTGATTATTATTATATTTCCTTGTTCATGATAATCGTTTATTATCCATGCTAGAATTGTATTGATAGGAAACTCAGATACATGTGTGGATACATAGACAACACCATGTCCCTAGTGAGCCTCTAGTTAACTAGCTCGTTGATCAATAGATGGTTACGGTTTCCTAACCATGGACATTGGATGTCGTTGATAACGGGATCACATCATTAGGAGAATGATGTGATGGACAAGACCCAATCCTAAGCCTAGCACAAAGATCGTGTAGTTCGTATGCTAAAGCTTTTCTAATGTCAAGTGTCATTTCCTTAGACCATGAGATTGTGCAACTCCCGGATACCGTAGGAGTGCTTTGGGTGTGCCAAACGTCACAACGTAACTGGGTGGCTATAAAGGTACACTACGGGTATCTCCGAAAGTGTCTGTTGGGTTGGCACGAATCGAGACTGGGATTTGTCACTTTGTGTGACGGAGAGGTATCTCTAGGCCCACTCGGTAGGACATCATCATAATGTGCACAATGTGATCAAGGAGTTGATCACGAGATGATGTGTTACGGAACGAGTAAAGAGACTTGCCGGTAACGAGATTGAACAAGGTATCGGGATACCGATGATCGAATCTCGGGCAAGTATCGTACCGCTAGACAAAGGGAATTGTATACGGGATTGATCGAATCCTCGACATCGTGGTTCATCCGATGAGATCATCGTGGAACATGTGGGAGCCAACATGGGTATCCAGATCCCGCTGTTGGTTATTGACCGAAGAACATCTCGGTCATGTCTGCATGTCTCCCGAACCCGTAGGGTCTACACACTTAAGGTTCGATGACGCTAGGGTTATAAAGGAAGTTTGTATGTGGTTACCGAATGTTGTTCGGAGTCCCGGATGAGATCCCGGACGTCACGAGGAGTTCCGGAATGGTCCGGAGGTAAAGATTTATATATGGGAAGTCATGTTTTGGTCACCGGAAAGGTTTCGGGTTTTATCGGTAACGTACCGGGACCACCGAGAGGGTCCCGGGGGTCCATCAAGTGGGGCCACCAGCCCCGGAGGCTTGCATGGGCCAAGAGTGGTAAGGGACCAGCCCCTGAGTGGGCTGGTGCGCCTCCCACAAGGCCCAAGGCGCCTAAGGGAAGAAGGGGGGGCAAACCCTAAGGGCAGATGGGCCCTAAGGCCCATTCTCCCTGCGCCTCCCTCTCCTCCCCTCTTGGGCGCCCCCCCCCTTTTCCCATCTAGGGCTGCCGCCCCCCCTAGGGGTGGGAACCCTAGAGGGGGCGCACCCTCCTCCCCTCCTCCTATAAATAGTGAGGCCTAGGGGCTGCCCAACACATGATTTGATCTCTCCCTGTTGGTGCAGCCCTCCCTCTCTTTCTCCTCATATCTCCTGTGGTGCTTGGCGAAGCCCTGCAGGATTGCCACGCTCCTCCACCACCACCATGCCGTTGTGCTGCTGCTGGATGGAGTCTTCCTCAACCTCTCCCTCTCTCCTTCCTGAATCAAGGCATGGGAGACGTCACCGGGCTGTACGTGTGTTGAACGCGGAGGTGCCGTCCGTTCGGCACTAGGATCTTCGGTGATTTGGATCACGACGAGTACGACTCCATCAACCCCGTTCTCTTGAACGCTTCCACTTAGCGATCTACAAGGGTATGTAGATGCACTCTCCTTCCCCTCGTTGCTGGTCTCTCCATAGATAGATCTTGGTGACACGTAGGAAAATTTTGAATTTCTGCTACGTTCCCCAACAGGCGCTTGGGCGTCAGCCCGCTTGGGCACACGCCCAGGGGCGCGGCAGAGGCTGGAGTCGCTGGCTGGCGGCCAGGGGCTAGCGAGGATGGCCGTCAGCACGAGGCGAGGTGCGAGCGGGCGCGGACTCGCGTGAGCGTCCAGGCGCGTAGGTGAGGCGAGCAGGGGCTACAGGGCGGACGCCGGCGCGGGACAGAAGCGGGAGCGCGGCGCGCGAGCGGGGCTGCGGCCGGAGCGTGGTGAGCACCACCGCAGAGGGAGGAGGAGGCCGGTGGGGTTCCTCACCCGCGTTGTAGGGGAGGCCCGATGCAGGGGAACGCGACGGCGGGGAGCGGTGTAGTCGACGAGGCGTTCCGGCGGGGCCCGACGATGGCGCGAGGCAGCGGCGACCTCGACGGCGTCGAGCAGGCGTCTGGCCACGAGGGAGAGGGGACGGGGCCGCGAGGAGGACGGCGACGTTGGGGCGAGGTGGCGCCGGCGATTCGGTGACGGCGCACAGCGGCGGGGGGCGAACGGGTCGGGGCGACGGACGGCTTCGGGTCAGGTGGCGCCGCGCGCGAGGACAGGGCGCGGGATCGAGGTGGTGGCGAGGGGCGACGGTGATCGGGGACGAGGCGACGGCGTACGGCGGGTCGGGCCACTGGCCCGATCCAGATCCAGACGGGATTGGGGTGAGGGAGGGGGAGTGGGAAACGAGGAGGAGTGTGGGGTCGTGGGGGCTAGGGTTCTGGTCGGGGTGGGGATAAGGAGGGAGAGGTGGGCCGGACTGGCTGAAGTGGGCCGAGGCCCAATGGGAGGCCAGGGGCTCTGGCCCTTTATTTTTTTTCTTGCTTTTGTTTTAACTTTTGCTTTTCTTTTAACAACTTTATGTTATAGCTATTTTAGGCCAGTTTAACAATTTGCAAAAAAAGTTGGAGCACCACCAATATTGTCAAAAGAATTATTGCCACATGATGAACATTTTTGTTTTCATGTCTGAGCATTTTGAATTTCACACAGAATTTGAATTTGAATTCAACTGGAATTCGAAAGAACATGAGACAATAATGATCAGACACCTGTTTAGCAAAAAGATTAACTTAACCCCAAGGGTTACTGTAGCATCATTACACCGGGGTGTTACAAAGTATGCATTGGATCTTCTTGACAGAGCTGGCATGTTGCAGTGCAAATCCATCTCCACTCCCGTTGATAGTACCTCCAAACTTTCAGCCAAGTCCAGTGATCCAGTTGCAGATCCCACCGAGTATCGTAGTATTGCAGGTGGTCTTCAATACCTCACGTTCACTCGGCCGGACATCTCTTATGCTGTGCAGCAGATTTGTCTTCTTATGCATGATCCTCGGGCTAATCATTTGCTCCTTGTGAAGCGTCTGCTTCGCTATATCCGCGGCACCACCGGCCATGGCCTCACTTTGTTTCGACGCAGCTCCAACAAATTGCTGGCCTATTCTGACGCTGATTGGGCAGGTTGCCCTGACACTCGCCGGTCTACCTCAGGCTATTGTGTCTTTCTTGGCACTAACTTGGTGTCGTGGTCTGCTAAGCGGCAGCACACGGTCTCTCGCTCCAGTGCCGAGGCCGAATACATGGCAGTTGCAAATGTTGTGGCTGAAACATGTTGGTTACGGCAGCTTCTTCAGGAGCTTCATCGACTGGTGACTGGTGCCACTGTGGTGTTTTGTGACAATGTGAGCTCTGTTTACATGACACAGAATCCCGTTCATCATCAGCGCACCAAGCATGTGGAGATCGATTTACACTTTGTGTGAGACCGGGTCACCACAGGCGAGGTCCGGGTTCTTCACGTTCCGAGTTCTTCTCAATTTGCGGACATTTTCACCAAAGGATTGCCATCTCCTTTCTTTTTGGATTTTCGGGACAGTCTTAACATTTGCCGACGCCCGTTTACGACTGAGGGACGGTGTTAGAATATATAACCGTATTGGTTTTGTATAGTTATACGGTTGTATATGTGTAGTCCTTGTATAGGTGTCCGTATATTGTACGATACGAACTCCGCCTTGTAATTTATATATATTGATCAATACAAGGCACCACAACGTGTGGTTTCCCTATTCTTACACTCAGGCATCGGGTTCTCTTCAGTTCTTTTTAACTCTGATGGATCCATTGGTTCAGCTGCTCATTTACTGTTACTCTTTTACTTATCCTGTGTCTATATGCAGTTCGTCTGCAGTCTTCAGAGTTTTTGCTCTTTGCTCCTTGGTTGCAGATTAATCAAACAACGATGGTGGGACGAAACGACGGTGGAAAAAACGTTGGCACCCACGACATGCTACCCGTGACTCGTACACGGCACGGTGCTTTGACATACCACGTCAGCTTTGTGCTCTAGTCGTTTTTGCACTCAACATGTCACACACTGCATCGGCTTTGCGCTGAAGATTCTTTCTTACACATACATCAGATGTGTAGCCCACCGGATTCTTGGAAAATTTCCAAAAGAATCATAGCAAACATGAGTCAGAGTCGACTAAAATTCCAAAAGAATCTTTGTCTGTAGTTTATCTGCAGTAATCACAATGTTTATCCTGTGTTCTCGGTTGCATGAGCAAGCAACAGCTGAATTGGAGATGGAATTCAGTTAATATTGCTTAGCTCAGTTAGCTTATCAAAAAATTGTTTTACTCCTCTCTCTCTAAAAAGAAAGAGTACGTGTTACTGGTTTGCTTACTTCTGAATCTATAAATTGATCTCCAGCAGTTTGATTTTTTTACCTTGTGATTCCCTTGGTCGCAGGTTAAGCGGCCACCAGTTAATGTTGGCGATGGATTCAATTACTGTCATCTAGATCGCTTGGAAGATATCAGTTTAGGTTGTCTTTACCATGTGGGGACTGAAAGCTACTAGCCGGCTTCCGCTGCTGACGAGCACTCCTGAATCCTGATGCCCGACGTACTGCTTGTGAGTTTCTTGTGTGGTTCGCCATTTTCATGCTGTAATTTCCTCTCCATGTTGGGCATGAACTTTGGTTTCCACTGTTTGTTGGCATGAACTTTCTTGTGTCAAGCAAACAATTCGGAATCCGCAAGCGAAATGTGTGACGTGATTTATCAGGAACAGAGCATGACTGGCCCACCTATAATTGACCGACCCGCTGTGTTCTTCCTGCGGCATGGCGTATGAGGTCACGGCCATGGTCATCTCCTTCACGCTGTATCAAGTACGCCACTACCACGTCCAGGTGCACATCCACATGGGCATGTACTAGAGTCATCATCATCATCGGGAGCAGATTAACACTAGCACATTATATTTCTGCAGTTTATCTCCAGCAATCAGAACTCTTACTCTGCTCATGGTTGAACTTTAAGCAAACAACAGCTGAAATTGGGGATAGAGTTCAGTTACTGTTACTTAGCGCAGATAGCTTAGAATCCATCAATTGGAGTTACTAGTTTGCTTGCTTCTGAATCTATCAATTCATGTCCACTGGTTAGAGGTTTTTACGTCTTGATTCCCTGAGTTGAGATGTACATGATTCAGTGTCTATAGTTTGTTTTTAGCAGTGACACTTTTTACTCTGTGCTCTCTAGTATAGTTACATGGGTACATCACTGTCAGAATTTTTGGCCTAGATGTGCTCCTTGGTTGCAGCTTAAACAAACAACGATGGTGGGAACTGAAGTTGGCACCCGTGACATGCTATCCGTGGTACACTGTGCACGGTGATGTGACATACCGCATCAGCTTCGGTGCTCAAGTCTTTTTTGCACTCAAGATGTGACGTGACACACTGCATCAGCTTTGTGCTCAAGATTCCTTACGTACTTTAGCTGCAATAACCCTTTTCCACACTGGAATACCAGGCGCACCAGGTATCACGTACTAACCCTTTCACATCACCTGCACTACATTGTACCAGACCCACCAGATTCTTCAATATTTTCCGAAGTAATCGTTGAAAACATCACTCATGTAAATAATTATGTGTCTGTATATGTAGTTTATTTCCAGCAGTCGCTGTTACTGTTACCCCGAAGCTGTTACTCTGTTACCTGATTCTCTGTCTGTATGTAGTTTATCTGCAGCAGTCAGAGTTCTTACCCTGGTTGTGCTCCTTGGTTGCAGCTTAAGCAAATGATGACGCTGGGGAACCGAATGTTGGGACATACCGCATCAGCTTTGTGCTCAAGTCACTCAAGGTGTGATTGATATCAGCTTTGTGCTCAAGATTCTTACATACTTTAGCCAGAGACAAGCTGAGAAAACAGTTTGATGGGGTCATATCCATGGCAGTGGGGTCATCTTCTATCAATCAGTAGTGATTAGTGCAAATTAGTGAAGGATTTCCCAAATTCATTGGTCAATTGACCCCAGTAACTACAATGCAGCTTCGTCCCTGACTTTAGCTGTGTAGCCCCAGGTACTACCGCGCACTGACCGTTTCACATCACCTTTTTGCAATTGGGTGCTCATTACCTGTTAACTCTGTTGCTCGATTTTGTGTCTGTAGTTTACCTCCTGTTGTTCAGAATTTTTACTCTGCTCATGATTGCAGCTTTAAGAAAACAACAGCTTGGAGTTCAGTTACTCTTCGCCCGTGACGGATTAAAAATAAAGCTTATTTATAAATTGGAGCTACTGGTTTGCTAGCTTCTGTGTATATAATAGATTCATCTCACAAACCGTACAAGGACAGTATCGTCATTTGACCGTAATGTAGATCTACTTTTATATACAAGCTGTATGTAACTATGTATACGTACACAAACCGGCGCACAGCCCCTCCGTCTTGAGCTGGCCCATTGTTTTCCTTTTTTTTAAAGCTGCAGATAAACTACATACAGACAGAGACAAGCTGAGAAAACAGTTTGATGGGGTCATATCCATGGCAGTGGGGTCATCTTCTATCAATCAGTAGTGATTAGTGCAAATTAGTGAAGGATTTCCCAAATTCATTGGTCAATTGACCCCAGTAACTACAATGCAGCTTCGTCCCTGACTTTAGCTGTGTAGCCCCAGGTACTACCGCGCACTGACCGTTTCACATCACCTTTTTGCAATTGGGTGCTCATTACCTGTTAACTCTGTTGCTCGATTTTGTGTCTGTAGTTTACCTCCTGTTGTTCAGAATTTTTACTCTGCTCATGATTGCAGCTTTAAGAAAACAACAGCTTGGAGTTCAGTTACTCTTCGCCCGTGACGGATTAAAAATAAAGCTTATTTATAAATTGGAGCTACTGGTTTGCTAGCTTCTGTGTATATAATAGATTCATCTCACAAACCGTACAAGGACAGTATCGTCATTTGACCGTAATGTAGATCTACTTTTATATACAAGCTGTATGTAACTATGTATACGTACACAAACCGGCGCACAGCCCCTCCGTCTTGAGCTGGCCCATTGTTTTCCTTTTTTTTAAACCTTCAAAAAAAGATTGCTTGTGATAGGATTCGTACTCACAACCTCTTAGTTTAATTCCACACAGTGTAACCGACTAGGACAGCTACCTTGTGATGGCTAGTTACTTCTTTTACCCTTTTTGTTGTCCATCTTCTCAGTCGTTTATTCTTTCTTTGGCTATTTTATTTTTCGGTTTTATTCTTTTTTATTTTTCTTTGTAAAACACGTTCTCGTCCCGGTGTTACAAAACGAGTCACGCGCGTGACGTTAAACACACACAGTTAATAAAACAAAAAAAATATCAAATACAAAAGGTGAACGCGTTTCAGTAAATCAATGAAGGAAAAGTCCGCATGCATGAGATGGATGGATGATCCATTCCACGCTGTGTTCTCGTCGCATGAGTCGCCATGTCGGTCCTCAGAAAAAAAAATTAAATTACACGCAAAACAAATAATGAGCTGTGTTTCAAGGAACGAACGAAAACGTACAGCGACTACTCAGTGTGTGGTTTCAATGTAGATTTTACTAATTTAAATGCTTCGGTCATTTGCAATTTTCATCATTATCATCAAAATTAACATTTTCTTATATCCTAACCATTTCTTGAAATTTGTGAACAGTTTTAGAATTTAAAATTGTGTATGAAAACTTTATAAACTTGAACACTTATTCTAGATTTGTTAATAAATTCACAACAATTGATGTTGAACACAAATTAATAACAATCTACATGCTCCCAAAATTTGGTGTCATTTTGTGCATGGCAACAAATACACCATGTTCAACCAGGACCTTTCGGGTCTGCCGGTAGGGCAAGTCTCGAAGCACTTTTTTTTCACCTCCACCAAACATACCCAATTTTTTTCCACCACAAAGGCAACACCATGGAAAGCATGCATCCCAAGTTTCGTTGTTTTCCGACATTTCACACATTTTCTAGGGTTTTCCTGGAGAAAAAACCCTTAACACGGGCCGGACATGACGCAACGTGTGTTCGATGTCCGAATTCGTCCAAATTTTGTGTGGAGAGCTACCATGGGCATGCCCGCCCGCTGGCAAAATTTTATGTCAGTTTATGCATGGCACCAAACACACCATGTACAACTTGGACCTTTCAGGTATCTCGTATGGCAAGTCTCGAAGCACTTTTTTTTCACGTCCAGCAAACGGACTAGATTTTTTTTCACACAATGGAAACATAATGGCAAGCACGCATGCCAAGTTTCATTGGTTTCCGACAATTCGTGCATTTTCTAAGGTTTTCAAGGTGAAAAAAAAATCCTAAAACACAGGTCGGATGTGATGCGTGTTGTCGGCCACTAGGGCAAGTCTCACAACACTTTTTTCACCTCAACCTAACATAACCAATTTTTCCACACATTTGCATCACCTGGCCAGCGGGCATGCCAACTTTTGTCCATTTCTAGCATTCTATGCATTTTCTACGGGTTTTCCCAGTGAAAAACCCCTAAAACACAGGGCGGACGTGACACAACGTGTGTTCGCCATCCGAATTCATTCAATTTTTGCGTGGAGGGCTGCCATGGGCATGCCCACATGGTGGAAAATTTTGATGTCATTTTGTGCATGGCAACAAATACACCATGTTCAACTGGGACAATTGGGGTCTGTCGGTAGGACAAGTCTCGAAGCATGTTTTTTCAACTTCACCAAACGTACCCAAATTGTTTCCACACAATGGCATCAACATGGCCAGCATGCATGCCAAGTTTCGTTCATTTATGACATTCTATGCATTTTCTACGGTTTTCTCGGTGAAAAAACCTAAAAACACTCCGGACATGTTGCAACGTGCTCGGCGTTAGAATTCGTTCATTTTTGTGTGGGAGTGGAGCAGATCCGGTGTTGCGCCGGGCCCCAACATCACGTATCCGTCGGTGGTGATGTGCCAATCCTTCGGCAACCACGCCGATGGTGGAGCGAGCAACCCGAAGTGGCTCAACTCCGCCTGCAGCCACGAGAGAGTCGACGGCCAAAATCAGTTGTCGCCAATATCAGATGGGCGACGGTGGAAAACCGAGGCGACGGGGGACTGAGGAGGAGGAAGGGGTGACGTTTGACGGCTGGCTGGCCCCGGCTTTTTATAGACGGGGGCTGCGACGGCAAGAGGTTGGAAGGCGCCGCATCGGTGGGAATGCGGGGCCAGGATGCAGCCGTGATTGTCGTCCGGTCGCGTTGAACCATCACGCGTGCCACACAACACAAATATCGCAGCTACGGTGCAGACGGAAATTTAGAAAAAATCACGGCTACCCCGCAATGAAAGACAAAAGACCTAGAATTCATTATAAAGTGTACGCGGGCCATAGTGGCTATCTCACATTTGCTAATGCGCACTTGAGTAAGAAGTCGCTAGCATGGGCCAGCTTTTTTTTTTTTTGACTTTCTCAAAAAACAAATCGAGCTTCGCGCTGCGCACTTGAGTAAGAAGTCGCTAGTTCGACTCTGCATGGGCCAGCTTTTTTTTTTGACTTTCTCAAAAAACAAATCGAGGTTCGCGCTGCCGTAAAAGAACAAATCGCATCACCCACCGCGGATGAAAAAAAAAACGCCTCACGGTCCGGACGTAAGAATACGTATATGTAGGGCACATGCGGGTTACTTTTACCGATACGGCCATCTTGCCTTTACTAACAAAGAGGTATCGGATAATCTAAACCGTCCATGTGTTTAGGGGGGTCTACCGAAGCAGAAGTGTTCCAGCAGTTCAGTTAACCAACCACTAGCTAATGTTGGTGATGGATTCAGTTACTGTCACCTACTCCCTCCGTCCTTGAAAGAGTGTACTTTCAATTTTGTTGGAAAATCAAAAAAATTTATATTTGATTATATTCATATAATAGTACACCAATATTTATGCCATCAAATTAGTAGCATTAGATTCATGATAAAATATATTTTCATCATACTTCAATTTGGTTTTACAAATATTGATATATTTTTGCACAAACTCGATCAAATTTTGAGATAGTTTGACTCTCTAACAAAGTTGGAAGTATACTCTTTGAAGGACGGAGGGAGTAGCTCAGTTGGAAGCTAGTATACATCAGGTAGGTTGCCTCCACCAGGTCTAGGTGGGGGCTGAAGCTTGCTAGCCGACCGCCATTGTTGACTTGCAGGATGGCATTCACAACAGGTTGCATGATATGATTCCGCGTTCTCCTGATGCCCTACGGCTGTTGAGTTTCTTGTGTGCTTCCCCATTTTTCATGCTGTAATTCTGCGTGCTCACTTGTTTCCTCTCAACTTTGGCCGCCCCCTTTAATGGACCAACTTTCCGAGGTCTTCCTGCAGCACCGCGTAGGAGGTAAGTCAACATTCATGGTCATCTCCTTCACATTATATCCAGTACAGCACTGTCACATCCACATGGGCATGTCTGTTCAGAATTTTTACTACTGTCTGTTCTCTTGGTGATGGATTCACTTAGCTCGGTTGCAAGCTATCAGTGGAGACTGACGATGGCATTCCCAACCAGTCGCACGGCACAGTTCTGCATTCTCCTAATGGTAAGTTTTTTGTGAGGTTCGCCACTTTCGTGCTTTAATTCTGCATGTTCATTTGTTTCCACTCTATGTTTGGCACGAATCCCTTTTCCAAAAAAAATGTTTGGCACGAATTAGATTTTCCTCTCTTTGTGTAGAGCAAACCTTTGGAAACCCACAAAATCCACAAGGGAAATGTGCAACGTGGTTTTGTTAGGAATGGCCATAGAATGCCACTTGGACTGACTTGCTGAGGTCTTCCCGCGGCACGGCATACGAGCTCATGGTCATCTTCTTCACATTGTATTGAACACACCGCTGCCACATCCACATGGGCATGTACAGACGGTCATGATTATCTGCTTTCACATGCCATCAAAACACACCGCATCCACATCCACATGCACACGAATCATGTTCCAGTCATCCTTGGGTCACCACTGATATATATTGCACTAGGAAGGCAGCCATGAAAGTGGTACCTTGAAGAGAAGGCACTGCTGCCTGACCTGATTTTCCCTATAGTCCAGGATGTAGTGTAGACTGTAGATTGATCATGGGCATCTTGCCGATGATGTTCGCTCTGCTGGTAATCTGGTCACAAGGAATGCCAATAGCTCCGGAGTCCAGAGCTGTAACAAGCCAGCCGAGCCCTGAGGGGAACTGGGCGCAACCATCCCGTGCCAGTACCACACTTTATGGTTGCCCGTCGAGCTGCGGCAATCTGAGCTTTGCCTATCCCTTCGGCATCGGATCCAGGTGCTCCCGTGGTCCTGACTTCAACCTCACTTGCAACGACACCACTCAGCCGTCCAGGCTTTTCTTGCGCGACGGCATCACCGAGGTGATCAAATTCGGCAATCCTCTTTTTAGTTCAAACTTGATCCATGCCTCGTTCTCGCATACCATCCCCATGAAATCTGGTGTTAGTGTCTACAACTTGCCTTTCGAATTGCCTGGGAAGTCATTCTCTCTTGGGTCCATTGCTCTTAACATTACCGGCTGTGACCTGGAGGTATACTCTATCGGAAACAATGCCACCATGTTAATATGCAGCACCGTGTGCTTGGACCCAAGAATCCCAGAGATGGTGGCTATGCAGAACTGTAAAAATACCTCCGGATGCTGTCGTGTTGATGTGGACAGTGACCGCAGTTTTCAGTTCAGATTTGTCTATAACCAAAGCAAAAGCAACATTGATGCACGCCCCAACCAGACCTCTCAACTGTGGGAGAGAATCAGCATAACAAATGATTGACCGAGTGGCTTTCTGCTATCGTGGCAGATAGTTGACCAATCCAACTGTGCTGCTGGGAAGAAAAACATGGCAAAGTATGCCTGTATCAGCGAGCATGCCATGTGCATTGACAGTACAACAGGAAGCCATGGCTACAGCTGCATGTGCAGGACTGACTATACAGGTAACCCCTACATTCCAGGTGGTTGCTCCAAGCCCAACGACAGAGGTAACTCCTCTTTTCCTAATCTAGCGACCAAACGTACAACTATTAAGTATTTTGGCCATTGATACATGCTAACTTTTGGCTCATCAAATTAGGGTATAATCCAATTCAGTGCTGGGCACGTTGCACCCGTTTCTGTGGTAAGACTAGTGTGCAATTCCCATTCGGCATAGAAGAGGGTTGCTTTGCAAGTGAACAGTTCCAGCTCAACTGCGCAAATCTGACGTCATCACCTGCTCTCATGCTGGGGAATGCCCAGGTCTTCGATATATATATTGAAGAAGGGACCATTAACATCACCAATCCCAACCAACAAGGGAGATCTGTCATATCTGAAATTTTTCTCTTTCCTATTCCTTCTGGGCCATTCTCCTCTGTGCAATGGTTTGCTTCTAATCTCAGTTGTGCAGAAGCCCAACAGAGTAAGTTTGAATATGCTTGCTTGAGTATCAACAGCAAGTGTGTGGAAGTAACTGTTAAGGACAATGATTCTGTTGATAGAGGGCCTGTTTGGTTGGGAACTAAAATGGCCACGCCTAAGTTGAGGTGCTAGCCACACCCGTGGCACGCCACAGAAAGTGTGGCGGGCTAAACGAACGCCACACATTTGGCGAGAATCTTTGCTGCAGAAGCTCTTTCGCACTATGGCGAGCCAAACCTGCATGCAGAACCAAACACCAGCCTAGAAAAGTGTGGCCCGCCACAGCTTTGGCGTGGCGATATATGGCTGAGAACCAAGCGGCTCCAGAGTCTATGCTGGTTACCGCTGCAAATGCTCAGATGGGTTCCAAGGAAATCCGTACATCCAAAGTGGTTGTGAAGGTAATCCCTCCATCCTTTCCCTCTTCACGGTCACGGTCCTAACTCCACCATTGTTACTAGCTAGGAGTATTTCCAAACTCTTTAAAATAAAGTTGTACAGATGTATTAGAAGCAGTGTTTTATTGGAATACTCAAATTGCAGAAATCACCACATTGAAGCCTAGATTTGTAGAAAACACCGGTATACGAATTTGGTTCAAAAACCACTGATTCTCGGCCTAATCTTTTGCAAAAAACACTGATTGGTGGCTTAGGCCATTGTAACCTTCATTGTGACATGTGGGTCCTGCATTTGATGATGTGGCGTAACGTTTCGCGGTATACTGCATTAGATGAGGGGATTTCAAGGTTTACAAAACAGTCCCTGTAATTTTAGAGGGACACCCTTCTATCAAAAAACAAAAAGCAATCAACCCCCGAGCAGAGCAGCAACATGGCAATGGGTGATGGGTCCCGTCGCCGGAACAGGAGCAGAGGGCACAGCCGCAGTTCAATGAGCAGAGGGCACGGCCGTGGCTCGCAGACGCCGAGCAAGGGTGCCAGAGGCTGGGCCCGAGGCGCGGCGGCAACCCGACTTGGCGGCGGGGCGGACGCGAAGCCCCTGCCAAAATTAGCGGCCAGGAGGGCGCGGGCCTCCTGCAGCTCCGGCAGGTCCCCGCATCGGGTGGCTACGTAGACGAGCCCCCCGCCACCTCCCGCCGCTCTCGGATGACCTACTCGGCGCGGAGTAGCGCGCAGTCCGGGTAGCCCAGACGGAGCAGCTGCTCCACATCCCCGGCCCGGCGTCGAGGTCACACCTCCTCTTCTATCTAGCGAACTTTGCCATGTCCAGCGTGCAGCAGAGGTCCGGGGTCCGTCTCCCTCAGCTGCCAGAGTTTCGGCGTCCGTCGTCCTCAGCTTATGGTCGAGCCACCAGAGGAAGCCGCCAGCCATCTAGCCGCAAAGTTTGCCGGATCCAGGGCTACTACTGGCAAAGGTCACCAGATCCATGACGCCGGGGACCACGGTCGATCCATGGCCGCGTTGTTAGAATCCGCCATGACCAGCCCGTGCGCGCGACAGCGAGGTCCACAACTACGGTGGATGGGCAGAAATCACATATTTGACCCGAGGTCCAAATCAAATCACAACCTGATCTTGTTCCGAAAAAATTTCACTCTGCTGACCCTTTCATGTGGCGCCTGACAGCTGGGCGTCACACACTACTATGCAGCACCTCTTTCTTGAGCGTCACACCTTGTGCCAGCGTGGCAGCCCTGGTCCAGTTGCGGCCCCACAGACAGTACTGCAGCGCCTCAGGCTTAGGCGCCACACTTGTAATGTGCAGCGCCTAGCTCTTGGGCGCTGCACAGTCTGTGTTCCACTTAGGCTGGCCCCACCCTCTCTCCCATCCCACCCCCACCCCACACACCCCACCCCACACAAACCCTTAGCCTTGCGCCCCTCCTCTCTTCCCCTCTCCCCCCCCCTCTCAAATCCTTCTCAAATCTTGCAAATCCGAAGTATTTGACCGTGGATTTCGAAGCCAACCCCTCCCTTAAGGTAATCTCTTTCGATCCCCTCGTTTTCATCCATAGGAATTGTCACATTTGCTCAAATCTTGCTACTTTGGGGAAACCCTAGTTTTGGCTTGGATTTGCAAATTTGTATTGAATCATGTTATGTTTCTTTGCTAATTTGGGTTGGTTAGGATTTCATAGTATGCTAGGGTTAGAGTTATGTGTGTTTGATGTTGGTGTTAGGGTTATGCTATGGTTAGGGTTGTGGTTATTGTTAAGTGGGGGTTAGGGTTATTAATTCATATATATGTTATGGCATATGTATTTTGTGCAAATATTTTTTGTTAAGTACTTACTTGATATATGTGTGTTTTTTATTATTGTAGGGATGGGGAGAACATGTGTTTATGTTCATCATGTGGATAAAGAGGCCTTTTTGAAAGGCAATGTTGAGCCGGACCCGGATGAGCTTGACATGGTGTTTGAGAGTAGTCCAAGCTATGCGGAGCTCTTGGACCAAGTGAGGAAGGATTTGAATTGGATGGACCCAAGTGACGTTGTTGAGTTCGTGGGAAGGCATAATGTTGGTTTTGGAATGCACATCCGTTGAAAGACAATGCGTGTGAACTCCGAGCAACGTTGGGTTGCATACAAGGAGACGGTTGCCGAATCTCTAGACAAGGCTCTTGAGTTATTTGCCTCCAAGAAGCTTGAGTCTACTTTGAATTTGGACTTGAACCGGAACCCCTCCCCGTTGGTTGCTAGCACTCCACCACCCATGAACCAAGATCAAATGAGTGAACCTCATTTCACGCAACAAGATTGGCCAACATTGAGCCCGACTCCAAACAACCAAAATGAAGGTTTTGAAGAGGAGAATGATGAGTACGAGGAGGATGACAACGAAGTTGATCTCCATGACAACAATGTGGGTGATCTCGACCAATATCATGTGCAAGAGACAATGGACCAATCCATCCCTTTTTCCCGTGCATATGCATCGGACTCGGATGACGATGGTCCCGATGAAGAAGTTGATGAGGAGGGGTTCACACCGAAGGAGGCCCAAGCATTCAAGAAGGTATTCGGGCGGGATCACAAGACACCATTGTTCAAGGATCTTAGTCTCGCGGATGAAGCCGTTGTGGATGGTGGCAAATGCATATCTCTTGGAGCTAGGCCAAGTTCTCACCGTGATTTGGAAGACGGCAAGAACGGGATATATCCCGGTTGTGAGTTTCAATCCTTCTTGGAATTGAAGATGTGGCTCGACAACTACTCGGTTACGCATTATCGTCCACATAAAGTGGCCAACTCGGACGTCAATGTGCGTTACACGGTCAAATGTGAAGTGCCAAGTTGTCCATGGATTGTGCGTGCAAGGCCATGGAAAGGAGGTCCCACTTGGCGCATAGTGAGTTGTCTACCAAATCACATGTGCCGGCACAAGAATGCGGATGGCAAGTTTGTGTACCAACAACACAGACAACTCACGTCCGAGTTCATCGCTTATAGACTTTCCAACCAAATATCCACACTTCCAACAATGAGCATCAAGAGTGTCATTGACCTTGTGAAAGCCATCTTTCATTACAAGGTGAAGTACGGCAAGGCATGGAAGGCAAAGCAAGCCGCATTCAAGATGTTGTATGGCAATTGGGAGAAAGCATACAACCGACTCCCTAGGTTGTTGTTAGCTATGGCCAGCACAAACCCAGGCATGGTTCACGTGGTTGAGCCTCATGGGCACCAAACATTGATTCACAACGGGAGGACCGTCCGAGTATTTGGCCGTGCATTTTGGGCCTTTGAGCAATGCATGAGGGCTTTTGAGCATTGTCGGCCCGTCATCGCCATTGATGGCACGTTCTTGACCGGACAATACAAGGGCACTTTATTGGTTGCAATAGCAAGTGATGCCAATAACCGGGTGTTGCCTTTGGCTTTCGCTTTGGTTGAGGTGGAGAACAATGATAACCGGGAGTGGTTCTTGCGTCAATTGAGAACAAGGGTATTACCGGCTGAAAGGGAAATTTGTGTCATATCGGATCGCCATCCAGGAATTCTCAATGCGGTGGTGGCTGACATTCCCGGACATAGAAAGTTGCACCATCGATGGTGCATGAGGCACTTTTGTGCAAACTTCTATAGGGCATGTGGTATCAAGGAGTTGGCCGATGATCTTCAAGATTGTTGTCTCGCTTTCACCAACAAGCGGTTTGCCACATTGTTCAATGCATTGCTCAGACACAAGAAACTTGACCCCGGTGGTCATGAATTTCTCACTAAGAACATTGTCGAAAGGAATATGTGGGCACGTGCTTTCGATGAAGATGGCCGGAGGTACGGTCAAATGACAAGCAATATGGCAGAATGCTTCAATAAGGTGCTCAAGGGTGTACGTGCATTACCCGTGACGGCAATAGTTCAATACACATTTGACAAGATGAATGGATACTTTTTGAAGTATTCAATGGAGACGGATAAGCAGATTGCTGGTGAGAACAAGGATAAGCACAAGTACTATTTCCCACCAAAGGTTGAAGAATGGTTGGACTTTCAATCACGAAAGGCAGACTCCGAAGAAGCTGTACTATATGACGACAACGAGTGGAAGTATGAGGTGAAAGAGCCTGGAGGAACCACAAACGATGGCCACCAACACGGAGGCCGCGCTTTCAAGGTCTCCCTAACACAGTGTGATTGCAGCTGCATGAGGCCATCGTTGCTTCATCTCCCATGCTCGCACTTGTTAAATGCAGCCCATGTTAGGAATGTGGACGTCAATCACCCTCTTACCGTGAGGGAGTCCGAGTTCTCAATCATGACGGTAAAGAATACATGGGCTCCCCGGTTTCAGCCATACTTGGACCAATCACAATGGCCGGAGTATCATGGAGTTCAACTATGGCCGGACCCGGAATTGAAGGTCGTTAGACGGGGAAGACGTAAGACAAAGCATCTTAGAGGTGACATGGACGGATGGGGCCGTGGTGGCGGTGGAGAATACGGCACCGGCCAATTCCAAGAGCCTCGTGAGCAATCCCATTGTGGGGACTGCAGTCATGGGGGACACAACACAAGAACTTGTCCCAAATCAAGAAAAAGATCAAAGAAAAATGATGCAAGCACAAGCCAAGCAAATGATAGCCAACCAAGTCAACCAAGGAGTAGCCAACCAAGTCAAACAAGCCAACGAGGCACTAGGCAACAAAGAGGTCGTGGTGGTGGTAGAGGCCGTGGTGATGGCCTAGGCCGTGGGGATGGTCTTGGCCGTGGTGAAGGCCTAGGCCGTGGTGATGGTCTAGGCCGTGGTGGTGGTGGTAGAGGCCGTGGTGAAGGCCTAGGCCGTGGTGATGGTCTTGGCCGTGGTGAAGGCCTAGGCCGTGGTGATGGTCTTGGCCGTGGTGGTGGCAGAGGCCGTGGTGGTGGTCTAGGCCGTGGTGGCGGTAGAGGCCACGGTGGCGGTAGAGGCCGTGGTGGTGGTCTAGGCCGTGGTGGTGGTAGAGGCAGTGGTGGTGATCTTGGCCTTGGCGGCGGCCGTGGTGGAGGAATGTTCACTTGGCTCAATGGACCATTGCCGTATGTGACTTACTATGATCTTGTTCTTTCGGCTCAATGCTTGTGTTGTCATTTTGCATTGTGTAGAAGAGAGGAAGAAGAAGGGACAAGGACCATGACCTTTTCTATGAACCAAAATGTGTGCTACTATGTGATATGAGACGTAAATGACTATGTCTTTTTGGCTAAATGTTTGTGTATGACTATCTGATTGGACAACTCTATTGCTATGTGTGTATGAGTATGTGATTTGGACTACTACATGTGATTTGGATATGATATGTGCATCTATGTGAATCACAAAACATAAAAAATCACTTTGTATATGAAAACAGCAGATAGTGCAGCGCCTAAGGCCGAGGCGCTGCACATTACAGTGCAGCGCCCTCCCTGTAGGGCGTTGCCAGACTCAACTTAGCAATTTTCGGGCAAAAACATCTGGAAGCTTCTGTTGCTCTCCTGGTTCTATGCAGGCGCGCACGGGCTTCCCTTAGGCGCTGCACTGCTGGACATGTCCAGAGCAACAGAAGCATTCCAGGAGCTTTTGCACCCGAATGCTAAGTCATGTCTGCAGCGCCTAAGGGAGGGGCGCTGCATGTAATGTGCAGCGCCTGACGACTGGGCGCTGCACTGTGAGGTGCAGCGCCTAGGGCTTTGGCGCTGCATAGTACCAGTGCAGCGCCTGACTGTCAGGCGCTGCAGTGTTGTTACTGCCAAACTGCAGAAACAGATTCCATTTTGGAAAATATAAATATCTGAACAATTCAACTGAACAAAGACAACATCATTTAGGACAAATACTGAACAAAGACAACTAATAAATGTGAACATCACATCATTTAGGAACACAAATACCACAATAGTAAGAGTTCACCAACATATAACATAACCCAACAAGTTCATCAACCTAACGAAACGGCTACAAGAGAGCACTTCCATAGTAACAAACACTAATGCCTTCCGCGCGTTGCCTGGTGCCACGCCTACAGGCAATCTTCTCTTCCTGGATGGACGAGCCTCCTCTTCCTGCACTTCTCCTCCGCCTCCTCCTCCGCCTCATGATCCAAGCTAGCCATCCGTGAGGTCCCTACGACACCTTTGGGTTGCCTCTGTGTCAAAGTCGTTGGCGTGTACCGGCGTCTGGGCTGCCTAGGCTTGAACACATATGGATCGAAGTTTGAGCGTCCGCCAAAGTCATGTCATCATCAAGCTCATCGCCCTATCACACAATCAAAACAATATGGTGAGACCGACGTCGTAATCAAGTGAGAATTCACATATAAAGGATTAGTCATACCTCTTGGGTGACCGCACCTCATCATCCTGATAAGCATATGAGAACTCACATCGTCCCTCTGGAGAGATGAGGGTCTGATGGTGTACCCGACCTAGAGCAGATGGTTCGTCAATTTCGGGATCACAGCAACCGAGAAGATCGATAACCGCCCTTAACTTCCTGGCCTGACGCTGTAAAATGAACAAGTGTGGAAGGTATGAAACTCCCCAACATAGACTACCTCTCATAGTGAATGCGATTGTACCTTGAGGAATGCTCGTAGTGGACCATCATCATTGCCTTTTCCAACCGGTGTTCCTCCAGAATAGACTGGCTCTCATCAGCTGCTTTCTTGATCTCGGTGCAGTGTGGAAGATATGAAACTCCCCAACATAGACTACCTCTCATAGTGAATGCGATTTGTACCTTGAGGAATGCTCGTAGTGGACCATCATCATTGCCTTTTCCAACCGGTGTTTCCTCCAGAATAGACTGGCTCTCATCAGCTGCTTTCTTGATCTCGGTGCGCTGCGGATGAGAAAGAATGAACACGTTAGCCATTCAAACATGTGTAATACGGCCAACGGGAAAGTAAAGAAGAAACACTTTACCACATAGTTAATCACCGGAACAGCAGGGACTCCGTGCCCTACCCTGACATCTCTGTTGTACTTCCCCTTTGATAGATCCTCAAAGTTTACGGGTTCTTCAAGAATATCCTCACTATATGCCGGCGGGCATATCTCAACTCGAGTATTTTCAAGAAGCCATCGTATGTAGTTATCAAAAGCAAGTGGACTATGCTCACTAAGCTTGGCGCGTGCACTGCTACGAGCTTCCTCCACACAAAGCTGGAAGCGGGTAACATACGAAGCATGATGCTTGTCCCAATCCTTTATCTTCCGCTGCCTTCTCCTGTCCAACCTGCATGGTACAAAACCAAACATTAGCAAAATCAAGGAGTGACGATGCTTAGTCAATACGGTTCATGCTATCTTACCTATGAAGTGCTTTGTCCGTATCCACCCATTCTGGCGGGTGAGGCTGGAACAGACCAAACTGACGACACACGCGATGTGGCAAATGAAACTCAACAGCCCAGTTGCATATCAGTGGGCACCGCATACGCCAGAGATCCCTATCCCGCAAGCACATCGGGTTGATGGTAAACTCCGGGGTGTACCCAAGTCTGTCATTGGCGCCATATGCCTGCCATTCCACCTATGAAATAGGGCAACAATGCAAAATTGGTGAATTTTTTTCAGGCAAACATGAGAAATGACTGAAGTAATGACCTCGTTACCTGCTCAGGCGTAATCGTGTCCAACTCGGCAACGTACTTCTGGTACATGAGATTGACATCGTTCGTCATCTCGGAAACCACATCCCACTTGTAAGCCCAAGTGGGGCGCCGTAATTCGTCATCTTCATCTTCATACCAAGGATTAAACCTGACGCTCTTCGGGCGTCCAACAGGCAGACACTCCCAGCTCCATACAGAAAGTAGAAGCATATTACCACCAATGCCTGCACTATCTGTGATCCTGCAACACGCATCGTCCAGCTGCATATGAAAGAAAAACAATGTTAACTTGACAGCAAGCTTGCATTGCTAATGAAGAAATGAGTTGATCACAAAACAGACCAACTACCTGTCGGTACAAGTAGGCAAGAGTCGCTGAACCCCAGCTCCATTTGCTATCGAGGACGGTCAACGCCTTCAACCACATCCATGGAGCGTTCTTGCCAGTGGAGTCAGGAAACAAAGTCCTCGACACAACATACCGCATGTAGACACGAGCATGTGTCTGGATCACGTCATCAGTGGCATCCGGAGGGCACGTCGCAAAGTGAGTTTGAATCCACGTGAAAGCAGCTCCGGCTGCTTTCCTTTCCTTCTTCTTCTTCTCTTCTCCCTCCTCTACATCAGCCTCAGCCTCGGTAGGAGCCATACCGATAAGAGCAATCATCTGCTCGCGCCACCCATCAGAATCGGTGCTCATACAGAGAGGCATCCCGTCGATAGCAAGACCGGTGATCAACGAGACATCCTCGAGCGTCACAGTCATCTCCCCAGTCCGAAGATGGAAACTATGCGTCTCAGGCCTCCACCGATCAGCAAGAGCGGACACCAGTGGAGCGTTCAGATTCGGCGTGGACCGGCTGACCAACTGAATCCACGGGAGTAGTCCTGCCTGCTTGATGTACAGTGTGTACCGCTCATCATAAGGCATGGCAGGACCAGAGACCCCGTGATACCGAATCTTCAAAGGTTCAAGCTTCTGCAAAAAACAAGTAATGACAAATCTTAGGGCATGTAAATTTCAACTTAAGGCAAAATATTTAGATTACTCGTTATTACCATCTCCTTCTCACGCATCATGTAGGCCCGGTGTTTCGTGTCGTAGACATCGTCGAGAAGCCAAACCATCCTTACAAATTTCAAACAATAAACATATATGAGTTCATCTCAAATATCGGTAAACACTCAACATTTCATATGTGTTCATCTAAACATCTCATATGTATTCATCTACAAGAATCTCAACATCTCCTTCTCACACAATGAATAAATGATTGTAAATTCTCATATATATCTAGTATGTCATATGTGTTCAAGTAAATCAACATCTCATATTTCAAATAAACTCAACATTTAATATATATCTAAAAAAATTCAACATCTCACATATAGCTACAACACTCAACATCTCATAATTATCTACAAAACTAGGCATCTCATATATATCTAAAAAAATTACAATCTAGGTTTCACTAACAAGAATCATATAGTGTGGGGGGGGGGGTCAAAGGTTCCACCTAATCTTGGGCAAACAAAGATCCAAACCAAGCAAATCAAAGGTTCCACCTAATCTTGGGCAAATCCCTAAAATTGCAACGCATTTACGGAGGAAAAGAAAGGGAACGGAGGAGTTTACCTAGTAGGAGGGACTGGAGATCGAATCCGGGCCTCAAAACTTCAGATCTGAGAGGGGTGTGGGGGGGATCCGAAGGGAGCGCCACTGCCACCGCTCTCTGTAAACAGAGCAACTGCTCAGAGGGGGAAGAACTGCTGGGAGGGGCTGGCCCGATGCGGCTTAAGTCAATGTGCAACGCCTATGGCTTGGGCGCTGCACATTACACAGTGTGGCGCCTATCCCTTGGGCGCTGCACTGCTGTCTGTGGGGCCGCAACCCAACCAGGGCTGCCACGCTGGCAGGAGGTGCGACGCCTAAGGCAGAGGCGCTGCATAGTGGTGTGTGGCGCCTAACTGTCGGGCGCCACACGAAAGGGTCAGCAGAGTGAAATTTTTTCGAGAGCAGGTCATTTTGTGATTTGATTTCGCCCTCAGGTCAAATATATGATTTCTACCCCGTGGATGGGTAGGAAGGAGGTATTTTTTTGAAAAATGACCAGTCTAATGTCTCTGTTACGCCACGTCATCAAATGCGGGCCCACGTGTCATAATGACGGTTAAAATGGCCTAAGCCATCAATTAGTATTTTTTTTGCAAAAGATTAGGCTGAGAATCAGTGGTTTTTGTCCCAAATTCGTAAACTGGTGTTTTCTGCAAACCTAGGCAGTAATGTTATTGTTAGACAATGATTTTTTTTGTTGCTATTTCTAGTTTGTTTTATTATTTGTGTATGTTTCATTTAATTGGCTGGTGTACGGCTTCATGTCATTTAATTGGCTGGTGGTTTTCTGCAATTCACACGAATATATTGCATGTTATTGGTAGACAGTGATTTTTTGGTGCTATTTCTAGTTTGTTTTATTATTCGTGTATGTTTCATTTAATTGGCTGGTGTACGGCTTCATGTTAACTGAATGATGATGTAACTTCCATATATTATTGTTAATTTCAAATATCAATGAATGCGACATTCAACCCAACATTTGTGAAGAGTTCTGCATTAACACATTAGGAAGCTTCCACTGTGGCAGGACAAAACAACGGCCTCTATTCTATGGTAAGACTATATTATTGTTACATTTTTTTAATGATAGACAAGGTAGAAGAGAAACTTAAAACAGCTTAATGCCTGCAGGTATAATTATTGGGTTATGCTGTGGTTGTGGCATTATACTTCTGAGCTTTAGTGCAGCACTTGTCATTCATAGTTGGAAAAGAAATGTTCAAAAGGAACTACGGAAGATTTATTTCCGGAAGAACCAAGGTCTTCTCCTAGAAACATTGATATCATCTGATGAAACCGCAAATGAGGATACTAAAATTTTCTTGCTAGAAGAGCTGGAGAAGGCAACAAACAACTTTGATCCTACACGTTTCATCGGCCGTGGGGGCCATGGCATGGTTTACAAAGGCATATTATCTGATCAGCATGTCGTTGCAATAAAAAAGTCTAAGACCATTGTGCAGTGTGAGATCAGTCAATTCATCAATGAAGTCGCAGTCCTCTCTCAGATAAATCACAGAAATATCGTGAAGCTCTTTGGATGTTGTCTCGAAACCGAGGTTCCACTGTTGGTGTATGACTATGTATCCAGTGGCTCACTGTCTCAGGTTATTCATGCCGATTCAAGCATTGGCCTTTCTTTGTCTTGGGGTGATTACTTAAGGATTGCCGTAGAAACAGCAGGGGCTCTATCTTATCTCCACTCTTCAGCTTCAATATCAATCTTCCATCGTGACGTGAAGTCCTCAAATATACTCTTGGATGTGAACTACACAGCTAAAGTTTCTGATTTTGGCGCTTCCAGATTGGTTCCAATCGATCAAACACACATTGTCACGAATGTGCAAGGTACATTTGGGTACTTAGATCCAGAGTATTTCCATACCAGACAGCTGAATGGGAAGAGCGATGTGTACAGTTTTGGTGTGGTACTAGTGGAGTTGCTCCTTAGAATGAAGCCTGTCTTTACAAGTGAATCAGGCACAATCATGGGCTTGTCAAGCTATTTTCTCCAGGAATTCAATGAGGGAAGAATAACAAGTATTGTTAATTCCTAGGTCCTTGAGGAAGCAACCGAGGAAGAGATCAACAGTGTCGCCTCTCTTGCAGAGCGGTGCTTGAGGCTACACGGTGAAGAAAGACCAACCATGAAACAGGTGGAGACGGAACTGCAGACTCTACGGACAAAACGGATGAACTCATCTCAGCCTGATCCGAGAAATGGAGAACAGATGCAAGCAAGGCCGTTGACTCGAAGGAGTAGATCTTCTCGGCAATCGTCCGTATGGCCAGGAGGTAGCCAACGACGCTATAGCTTGGAAGCAGAGTTCTTGTCATCTGCTAGCCTACCACGCTAGATGAGGCTATTGAGCTTATTAATAATGGATAATTTATTTCCCTCTTTTGTGAACTGTTCCTAGAACCTGTATTACAGGCTAGTTAGGTTGGTACTGTAATAAGTCATGATTTCAGGCATCATGATTTTATCAGTTTCTCGGTTGGAATTATGCTTGCTGATATATGTACGACTAAATTTTGTTACCCTGAGATGATTAGAAGAGATGTAGTGGATTATATTAGCAATGATTTTGGCACTCATGCTGTCTTGTCGTTGCCGCCATTAGCACATTGCTGTGTTTTCTCGGCGTTTCTTTTAGTACAAATATATGGTTCAAGTTTTTTCTCTCGGCGCAAATATGACAGGCATTCAGATACATGTTCGGGAAACAGAAGGAGAATGCACTATATATATCCAACTCTAAAATTCGTTGGGGTCCATCACACCGCTGCTGTCCTTATCCAAGCTGTACCTCCAGTGTCAAACAGCAAAGGCATCGAAAGAATTGAGTGCGTGTTTTGTATGCTGAAATCGAGGATGTCAAAACAATCTCAGGCATTGGGTTCTCTCCCATGAACCACAAGCCAAATGATACGATGTGACTTGTTCATTGCTATAATGACAGGAAATTCATGCCAAGCTTAGATGGAGAACTGCACAACTGAAAGCCCTTGCCGTGCAAATTGGTGGTAACATTTGAGCAGATAAGCCAAAGCTACCGCATAAAAAAATGTCAGTCTGCACAGAAACTCACCGGCAGGTGGGCATCCGTTTGAATGTCGATTGTGGATGCAGCCATCCCCATCAACCCTGGCAGCCGTCTGGCAATCTTCAGTCCCGCATAGGGGAAGATAAGCTAACTGACCGCTACTAACAGTTGTGCGTTAGGCAGAAACGTCTTACCTCGACCTGAGGCGACGTGCTACATGTTTATAGGCAGGGACACACATCCCTGAAGCGCATACATCGTTGAGATCTTTACAGGAGGTTTACATCTTGCAGAAGAAGAGATAGAATCGGTTACAGGAGATAGGAAGAGATTACATGCAACTTAAACTAACCATCTATCCTATATCCTGCGCCTTGTGAACCTGGTACTCTCCCTGTCATGCGTGACATGTACGTGACACAATATGGCTTAATATATTGTGTCTGACACCCTCCCTTAATCACAACTTCATTAATTGAGATTATGTTTAAAATCTTCAAAACTTCGAATGGGTATAGTGCCTTGGTGAATCCATCTGCAACCTGATCCTTGGAATGCACAAAACGAATATGAAGTTGTTTTTGAGCCACTTGCTCTCTGACAAAATGAAAATCAATTTCAATGTGTTTCATCCTGGCATGAAAAACAGGATTAGCAGATAAATAAGTTGCACCTAAATTGTCACACCATAAGCATGGAGCTTGTTTGCTTTTTACACCAAGCTCCCTTAGTAGAGACTGCACCCATATGATTTCAGCTATAGCATTTGCTAATGCCTTGTATTCCGCCTCAGTACTGGACCTGGAAACAGTGGCCTGTTTTCTTGCACACCATGAAATCAAGTTAGGACCAAAGAACACTGCAAATCCCCCAGTAGAACGTCTGTCATCCAAACAGCCTGCCCAATTAGAGTCTGAGAAAGCAATAAGCAATGTGGATGATGACTTGCTGAAGTTAAGACCAATATTAAGAGTGTTCTTGACATATCTAACTATTCGCTTAGCAGCAGTCAGGTGAACAGTGGTCGGTGCATGAAGAAATTGACAGACTTTGTTAACAGCAAATGATATATCAGGTCTTGTAAGAGTGAGATATTGAAGTGCACCTACAAGACTTCTGTATTTAGTGCTGTCTTCCTGATTCAAGGCTTGTCCTTCTGTGAGAGATAATTTTTCTGAACTAGATAATGGAGTAGGTGAAGGTTTACAGCCTTGCAAGCCAGCCTTTCTTACCAGATCAGTTGCATATTTTTCTTGAGACAAGTGAAGTCCATCATCATGTTTCTTCACTTCTATCCCTAAGAAATAATGCAAATCTCCAAGATCCTTAAGAGCAAACTCTGCACTAAGGTCCTTCAACAATCCTGTTATGGCTTCATCAGATGAGCTTGTAACGATAATATCATCAACATAGATGAGAACAAAGATATGAGTATTGCACTTGTTATAAATGAACAGTGAGGTGTCAGACTTAGACGGAACAAAGCCAAGAGTTTGCATCTTTTGACTGAGACGTGAATACCACGCCCTTGGAGCCTGCTTTAACCCATATAAAGCTTTGTCAAGTCCGCACACATGCAACGGTGCACTTTTGCTTTCAAACCCAGGAGGTTGTTTCATGTACACTTCCTCTTCCAGAACACCATGGAGAAATGTGTTCTGAACGTCTAGCTGTTTAAGACTCCAGCCCCTGGACACAGCAATGGACAAAACAAGACGAATGGTTGCAGCTTTTACCACTGGACTAAACGTATCCTCATAGTCAATACCATACTGTTGCTTGAAGCCTTTTGCCACAAGTCTTGCCTTGTAACGATCAATGGTGCCATCAGATTTTCTCTTGATCCGAAACACCCACTTGCAATCAATGAGATTTTTACCTTGCTGTGGAGGGACCAAATGCCATGTTTTGTTTCTTTTCAGCGCCATGTATTCTTCATTCATAGCCTTTTTCCAGTTTTCATCAGCTAGGGCTTCATCAAGTGTGTAGGGTTCACCTGGTTCACCTGTAGAACACACCATGCCATATTTCGTAATATGCTTATAATTGATTGGTTGAATTACTCCCTGTTATAGCCGTGTGCGTCTCGGTGGTGGAGTAGTTTGTGTTGATGGCGCAGAAGATCCCGTGCAACCTGTGGGAGCAGCAGGAACTGATCCTGAGGCGGATCTGGGCGAAGCAACATCGGGTTCAGCAACAGATTCCGCCCGTGGATTTTCTGTGGCAGTAGGCGGCGGTGTGCAACGGCGCGGCTCCGCAGAAGATCTCAGCGGACAGGGCTCATCATTGCACCGTGATGAGGGGCCAGCGTCCGCTATGCCAGAGACGGGTCCCGCGCTGGTCGGCCGACGCAGATCGTGCCGTTTGTAGCAAACGGGCTAGACCGGAAACCGGGCCCCCAAAGGGCCAACGGGAGGCGGACAGGTGCCGCCGCGTGATTCGCCCGAGTTGGTGGAGGCGCCTCCACGACTCGCAGGTTGCCGCGTGGCAGACGCGGGCTCGCTATCCACGGCGTGTGCGGTTATTGGCGCTGTCGGCGCGGATTTCTGAGGGGATCCTGCCCCCTGCCCGCAGCGCCAGAATCCGAGGCCGATCCGCTGGGCAGGTCTGCCTCTACCATGGGAGCTGATCCCGAGGCTGATTTGCTCCCTGGTTCGGGGCACATAAAATATGGCCCTTGTACTTCATTTTCTTCATCATTTTCTGATCCGTTTTTTTCTGCAACATCACACAACTCGTGCACAGTGGTTTGAGGGTTAGTCAACGTATGATCATCATAGTTTCGTTCCCCTTCATCGAGGCCAGTAAGAGAGGATGGTAGAAGAAGGATTTCTTTACGAAGTAAAGCACCGGCGTTAGGGTGTAGATCAGCGAAGGGAAATTTGTTCTCATCAAACACAACATCGCGAGAAATGTAGACACGGCCTGTAGAAACATCTAGGCACTTGACCCCCTTGTGTTGTGCACTATGTCCAAGGAAAACACACTGTTTAGATCGGAACATGAGTTTGCGAGAGTTGTATGGGCGGAGATTGGGCCAGCATGCACACCCAAAAACACGTAGAGATGTGTAGTTGGGTTTGACATGAAGAAGCCGTTCTGTGGGAGTTTCATTGTTTATGACACGGCTTGGGACCATATTGATGATATGAACGGCAGTGAGAAACGCTTCATCCCAGAATTTTAGAGGCCTGGAAGCACCTGCTAAGAGTGCGAGGCCAACTTCAACTATATGCCTATGCTTACGTTCGGCAGAACCGTTTTGTTGGTGAGCATGAGGGCATGACACATGGTGTGAAATGCCAAGTGTTTGGAAAAAGGAATTTAATTTCTCGTATTCCCCTCCCCAGTCAGATTGAACAGCAATGATCTTGCTATCAAACTTACGTTCAACAAGTGCTTGGAAATTTTTGAACACTTGGAAAACATCGGATCTTTTTTTGAGAAGATAGATCCAGGAGAATTTGCTATAGTCATCAATAAAACTGACATAGTATGTGTGTCTACCAACAGAACTAGGAGCAGGGCCCCAAATATCAGAAAAAATTAATTGCAATGGTTGAGTAGAGACACTTGTAGAAATAGGATATGGTAATTGATGACTTTTTGCTCTTTGGCAAGAATCACAAATAGTTTCAATATTTCGCTCACCAACAAACGGGGGCTTATTTTTCCTAAGCAAGCGTTCAGCAAGAGGAAAAGAAGCATGGCCTAAACGATCGTGCCAACGTGTTGAAGAGAGTTGACAACACCATAGGCTTGTTTATTGAATCCCCTAAGCTCCGGAATCAACGGGTAAAGCCCTCGAATGCATCTACCTCGATATAGTACCTTCTTTGTGGCCTGATCCTTTATCAAAAAGAAAAAAAGGATGGAATTCAATAAATATTGTCAATGGTAATGCGATGAACGGATAGGAGATTTTTGTTGGCACTAGGAACATGTAAAATTTTGCGAAGATGAATTTTACGAGAAGGGGTACGTATAACCGAGCGACCAATGTGACGTATGCTCATACCTGCACCACTGGCGGTGTTGATCTGGTCCTGCCCGTGATACTTCTCACAGAGGGTCACCTTCTCTAGCTCACCCGTGAGGTGATTGGTGGCGCCACTATTAAGGTACCAATTGGTGTCGAGGCCATAGGATACTTCAGCGGCAGCAGCAACCTTGTCATCATCTTCAGAGGAGGCATCGTCTTCGTCGAAGCGATACTAGCAGTCTTTGGCGGTGTGACCTGGCTTCCCGCAGATTTGGCAGCGAACGACATCAGGACGTGAACGACCCGAGCCGCCGCGGCGACCCCTGTTGTTGGTGGAGATGGGGCGACCACCGCGAGAGCCGCCGTTGTTGGTGTTGCCGCTGCTGTGCTTGCCCTTGGCACGAGGAGGACCACGATGACGTGAAGGGTAGCCACCGCGCCCGCGAGTTGCTGCGTTTGCCGACGACTTGAACCCGCCGCCAACACCCTGGTACTGGGCAACGCGCTGGTCGAAGTTGCTCAACATGGAGTAGAGCTCATCGAGGGACACCGGCATGACGCGAGCATCCAGGGCCAAGACCAGTGGCTGGTAGTCCATGTCCAGCCCGTGAATAAGATATGAGATCAGCTCGTCGTCCTGGATGGGCTTGCCGGCGGCGGCGAGCTCATCAGCAAGGCCACGCATGGCGGCGAAGTAGGCGGCCACCGATTGGTTCCCTTTCTGCGCATTGATCAAGGCAGTGCGGATGTTGTTGACGCGCACTACAAGAAATATGTCAACTTGTGACCACCACTATTGGTCACTGAATGGTCACAAATTTCCATTTGTGACCTTTTTGTGACCAAAAACATAAGGTCAAAAGCTGGCCGTCGTAAACTGACTATAGCGACCTTTCTTCTGGAATGGTCGTAGACGTTTATGACCAAAATACGTCTACTGTGGCGTTTTGGTCACTAGCAACCTCCCCAGGCCACGTAGGCATCCAGCGTGGCAATCTGACGTGGCACAAGATTCAGCCCGGTCCAATTCGATTTTCTACATGGGCCTAGCCCAACAATTCGGCCCATTTATGATTTTTTTCCTGCCAATTTTGGTCAATTGCTTTGGGCATTTTGCGGTCCATTTTAAATTTGGGCCTCACGATTTTTATAGTGCATTTAATTTTGGAGCCTTGGCCTTTTTGCGATCCATTTTTTGGGCTGTAGCCATTTCGACCAGTTTTTCATTTGGTCCAATAGACATTTCGGCCAGTTTTTAATTTGGGCCACACCTCTTTATTTCAAATACAATTTACAGCAATATATTCTCTTTTTGACCACTTTCAATCCAAGAATACATTTCAAGTAAACATAGAATAATATTCCAAGGATTTGTACATATATCCTAGCATTTGTAAGTTCAGCAAGCAAATATACACCAAATTCTCAGCCAGATCAACAATACATCCAAATTCCCAGAAAATACAGCATTACAACAAACACATAAAGCAAGTCGTTGACTTGGACTTCCAGCTTCTTCAAAAAATCAGCACATAACTCTCCTGTAGATGAGAAGAAAAGCCACATGTTCAGTCTCAATATGGGTAATATATGCTAAAAATAAATCCAAGAACCGTGCAAGAGCCCTAGGTTTTACTATCACTAGATGACCAGTTGCGCCAATGGCGCAAAGGCCGAGAGTAAGCCATGTATTGAAAGAGTGTACATTAATATTATTCGGACACATATTGAAACATATGAAAATAAGTACTTATTGCTGGTAGATAGATACTTACAGGGAGGAGCCCTTAGATATCATGGTTCAACAAATAAACCTCTTACTCCCTAGAAATAGTAAATCCTGCCTTCATCAATTACAGGGAGGAGCTTCCAACTGGATTTGAAGGACCATTTGTATTATACTCCCCCTATACCAGTATAAAAAACCACAATCTTTTCACCATCAATAGTTATCCTGCAACATCATTCAACTCTCACATGATTTAGAGAGAGTAGTAATGAAGCACAGATAATAACATTTGTCAGAAAAGAGTAGGAGAGAAACAAACAGAGTACAATTTGAATGCTCAGAACAATCAAATTAAACACTACAGGGAAAACTAAGAACAATCAACCTTAACTACTGTAGGGAAGATAAAAGTCGTCTCAAACTAACTGCTATTGGCTTTACTAATCTACTATTGTTCAGACTGATTATCAACTACTACAGGAAAAACCAAGAACAATTGACCGCAACTATTGCATGAAAGATAAAGCATTCTCAAATTCTTTTTTCTTTCCGAGTTGAATGACTCCATCCAGACCAAATGACCAAGCTGGTCATAAAAAGGGACATAAAAATATGTCGATAGAAGTGAATCAGTAAAAACAAAAACAAAAAACTGTATGCGAATAATCAAGATGGGATGAGTGCTTTTAAACACCATGTCAAGAACCAGAGCCATGGCGAAAATTCTGGTGATTTCATATGCAAATAAACCTGCAAAAGTAGCAAGATGACTCAGACTGACAAACAAATCTCTTGACAGTGCTCTTTGGCAAGTGCTGCAGAGATGGATAATACTCAATCAGTCTCTATACCAATGTCTCCTGTAGGCTGGGTGTAGTACACAGCTTTTGGGAGCTATAGAGTGTGTTCAGCATAGCATCCAAAATAACCCTTGGTGGAATGTGTACAGGATCCATTAGGAAATCCTAAGATGATTTTATAAATGTTAGATTATCGCTCATAAAAAAGGCCATATAAGGATTATTGCCATTGATCAGTACTATGCATATGTAGTATGGTCAAAGAAGATAGATATGAACAATTTATAATACTGGTGTTAGCTACCATGTCAGACTAAAACTAAAAGAACTTGTTGAGTAATCATAGATAGCAGGAAAGTCTATGTTGGTTGCATTTAATTATTCAGTTTTAGTACAGGTGCTGTTCAAGAATGGCAGAACCATTTTCTACCAAAGCTCACTGTACTAAAGGCTTATCCAATGCCATAGCAAAGCCGATCAAAGAGGCACTAACGGACAGGGGTCTCGCAAAGTACATCATGAATTTCCATGTCTCAATCTGGCAGTGTAAAACTGTAGGTTCCATGGCTCAAAAAAAGCTAAGTGATTTGAATCTAAAATAAACCTAGGTTTATTACCTATAAGGCCATCCCCAGGAACATCAATCTCTACACCAGCAAGCACATGACCATTCCCGTCGATCTCACACAAGTAAAAAGGCGGAAGCAATGCACATTGTGCTGCCACAGTTCCAAAATTGGAAGAACAAAGGACACCAGAGCACACATTCTAGGTAAACGAAGTAATTGCACAATACGAAGCAGGAAAGAATATATGTAAGCAGAAATAACAGCAGGTAATAGCACCAATAAGAACACAAAAAAAAGCAAAATGTCACACCACACGTTACACACACAGTTAGAACCGGTTAAATTACTTGATTTGCAACAAGTATAAAGAATATAAGTAAAGGAGGAAGTTGGAACCTTAGCAAGTTGATCAGAGGAGTGCAAATACTGGACGATGAACCAGGAGATGAGCTGACTGCTGACACCAACCGTAGAAAAGAAACCCTGCAACAGATGTAGATGCAGGAAAATATGA
Source organism: Triticum urartu (assembly GCF_003073215.2). Lineage (NCBI taxonomy): Eukaryota > Viridiplantae > Streptophyta > Magnoliopsida > Poales > Poaceae > Triticum > Triticum urartu. Next base: position 174,423,156 of record NC_053026.1, on the reverse strand, counting down.
GAGCTCACTCTCGTAGAGCAAGACCAAGCACATATGCCAAATGGAAAGAGAAAAGCAAACAGACGACACACAAATAGTTCAGGCCAGCATTGAAGGCAGAAACAAGAGCATTAAAGCATAGGGAAAAGGTGCAAGCAGCATACAAACAAAACATACAAACGTGCATATCGTACAGCTGGAAAGGAAATAAGCGATCGAAGACAAACAAAATGGACTCAAACAATAATTACCAAGAGCACACAAATAAATAGTATAAGGTAAGAGGATAAAACATTCCATGCACAATAAAACCGTTCTACCAAGAACGCTAAAGACACTATGTTAGAGGAACAAAATGTATTGAAACAGTAAACAATTAGCAGGGAAAGTACTAATAATAATCACCTTCACAATATGAAAGAAAGCAGATGAGGCCCTTGATGAGATCAACAGCACCAGAATCCCAAGAACAGACCTAGAAGAAAACAGTTCATAAATCAGGACACAACCAAGCTTTCTACCCACAAGGAAACTCTTCTACCAAGAATGCTAAAAACAGTATATACAACAGCACGCTCATTGATAAATTACTATCCACACATGAGCCAAAGACATGCACATCTTGAACAAGAGGAAACTAAAGTTCAACGACAAAGAGGATCTAGAGCTGTTCCCTGGCAGGCCCGACTCCAATCCCCTGTGCCCCGCGATCTGCAAAGGTTCCCCAGCAAACTAATTTCATCTCGAAGGGTAGTTTTGCAGCAGCAACAAGCATTAAAACAAGCTACTCTTGTTACTATAGTGCATCGTAACTGAAGAAGCTAATGCGCAGCATGCCAATTGCCAAGGAGATGCATCAGTTAGTTAATTAGCTGCAAGTTTTAGTCAGAGTCTGAAATCCCCTGAAACTTGCAATCGATAAGCCAAAGCCACCTATGCACATGCTAGAGAAACGCACAGGTTTGTCGCCGTGGTCGCTCAATAAGGCAACCCCATCCCTGTTCTGGACACACGAGATTGATGCACTATGAATAAAATCCCACACTGGATTCTCTCATCCCAGCAGGTCAATGCGCGCGGACAGGGTAGCAAGCATCGTAGATCGACTAATCAGTCGATGGACTAAGAGCAAACTGGAAGCAGGAAGCACGAGCGACACCGCCACTGGTCGGTCGGGCGCGGCGGGCAGGAGAAGAGGGGGCGAGGGAGTGACCTGAGAGGAAGTAGGCGAAGGGGGGCGCAGGACCAGAGGTGGAAGGCGAGGAGGAGCAGCACCCAGGCCACGGCGGAGACGACCAGGAGCCGCAGCCGCGCCGGCCCCTGCGCCACACCGCCCGCGCTGCGTCCCCGACGCCAGCCCCGCCGCCTCCTTTGCCTCGCCATTCCCCTCCTCCTTCCCTCCCGCGGGGCCCGCAGCGCTGGCAGGATGGTCGGGGGTCGCGGCTGCAGCGCCATCAGCATCATCCCGCGCGGCTGCTCGTACGGGACCCAGCCGAGGCCAGCGGGTGGCTCAGGCCTATGCCCTGGGGTTGGGGGAAGCCATGGCGCCGCCGCCCCCTAGTTCGAGTTACTGATGGAGGGGCCACGCCGGTGCCGGATCCAGCGCCCGCTCGCCTCGACGTTGCCGGATGTGGCAGACCGGCGGCGAGGGGAGAGGTGGGTGGCGGAGAGGGAGGTGGTGGCGAGGGGAGAGGTGTGGAAGAGAACGAGGCGGCTGCAAGGGGGATCTAGATCGGGAGCAGAGTGGCGGCGGTGGAAGGGAGGGAGTGGGAGTTAGGGTTTGGGAGGAAGGAAGGAGCGGAGGGAGGATGGATGTGGGATCGATGGATGGATGGATGTGGATGGATGGATGGATGGATGTGTGCCATGTCATCGATCCATGGCACACACCTTTCAACAAATGAGAATTTAAGTTTATTTTCGGAGTGGCATAATCCGGTTTTTTGTGAAGGACCTAACAAATAGTTGTTGCAAAATTGACCAAATAAATTTTCTAAAATACTAGGCCATATCTAATGCATAATTGACCAAATGGTTGGGTGTCAAACGTTTTGACCCACCTCTGGAGAAAAAGATAAATTTCTCCCTATTAGCTGGAAGCGCGTCAAATTTGAACTGCAGCTACCTCGTAGTTTGCTCTTTATTTTTTCCAAAAATCATTTATAGGTACATAAATATCTATTTAATCAGAGAAACACCAAAAAAAATTCAAGATTCAACCACTAGCTAGGAACGGTCATTCCCGCCGTTTTGACCGCATTTTGAAACGGGCATAAAAAAATCAAAAAAAATCAAAAAATTGGAAAACCTTCGCATTGTGTCATTATATGTGGCCAAGTTCCCAGGAAAAATAACAAACTTGTAATACGGCAATTATTTTAAAAAAGTGTTCTCAGAAACGAGCTATCACGTATGGAGATCAATAGCTTTCAAGCCAAGTGATCGATCTTATGGCCACATCCATGGCATAGTTTGTTCAAATGATCTCATATTGTGCACAAGGCTGCATCTTGGAATGGCAAACAATGTTGCCTAAGGAAGTTTTCATTTTCTTTGGACGAAAAAACCATTTTCCATTTTTCGAGTGCCCAAAAGGAGGTTTTTTTGTGAAGGACCTCCCAAATAATTGTTGCAAAATTGGACCAAATCATTTTTCTAAAATACTAGGCCATATTTAATGCACAATTGACCAAATGGTTGGGTGTAAAAAGTTTTGATCCACCTCTGGTGAAAAAGACAAATTCCCGCCGATTCAGTTGGAAGCGGGTCAAATTTGAACTGCAGGTGCCTCATAGTTTGCTATTTATTTTTTCCAAAAATCATTTCTAGGTACATAAGTACCTATTTAATCAGAGAAACACCAAAAAATTCCAAGATTCAACCACTAGCTAGGAACGGTCATTCCCGCCGTTTTGACCGCATTTTGAAATGGGCATAAAAAATTCAAAAAATTGGAAAACCTTCGCATTGTGTCATTATATATGACCAAGTTTCCAGGAAAAATAATAAACTTGTAATATGATAATTATTTTAAAAAAGTGTTCTCAGAAATGAGCTATCATGTGTGAAGATTCATGGCTTTCAAGCCAAATGATCAATCTTATGGCCACATTCATGGCATAGTTTGTTTAAATGATCTCATATTGTGCACAAGGGTGCATATTGGAATAGCAAACAATGTTGCCTAAGGAGGTTTTCATTTTCGTTGGACGAAAAAACCATTTTCCATTTTTCGAGTGCCCGAAAAGAGGTTTTTTTGTGAAGGAACTACCAAATAATTGTTGCAAAATTGAACCAAATAATTTTTATAAAATACTAGGACATATTTAATGCACAATTGACAAAATGGTTGGGTGTAAATTTTTTTGATCCACCTCTTGTGAAAAAGACAAATTTCCGCCGATTCAGTTGGAAGCGGGTCAAATTTGAACTGCAGCTGCCTCATAGTTTGCTATTTATTTTTTCCAAAAATCATTTCTAGTTACATAAGGACCTATTTAATCGTAAATACATGGTTTGGTGGCGATACGTCGAGGTTTGGGCGGTGGCCGAGGGCCCCAACTCTAGAGCGCGTAAACTCGCATGCCCGTCGCGTGGTCACCGCGTGACCGTAATGTTGCCATGTGTTCTGGGAGGCTTAGGCATGTCTAGTGGGTTGAGAACTCCCCAGGTTGGTGCTAGGAAGAAAATTACAACATAAGATTCTCACGAGAAGACCGATTGATGCTCAAACATGAATTAGCAGCCAAGTATTTGATTAGCGGTACGGGAAATGTACATGGCCAATGGGCGTGAGTTTTGGCTAAGGATGATCATCTACTAAGGAGAATGTCTTCACAAATTTTTAGCTCAAAAGGAGGATCCTAGGTGGTACTTGCTTTGCAAAGTACCACGCTGGACAAAAATATGAATATTGAAACTGGGCTCAAAATAATGAATGGATTGAGCTGAAATTTTGTGGAGGATGGTTATTTGGGCATAGGAAAGCATTGTAGAAAATTTATACCATTTGGACATGCCAAAGTAGTACTTCCTTCACAATGCTCTTCTATGGACATAAACTTGGGAAAACTAGTGAGAGAGATTGGATGAATGAAATGAGCTCAAAATTGGTGTAGGTAAGTTACTTAGGTATGGTCATGTGCTGGTAAATTTTCAGATCATTTGGGTAAGCCTAGCTAGTACTTACTTCACAAAGCTTCTCTCGAGGTAGAAACTTGGGAAATTTCCCGAGAAAGATTTACTAGGAAACTTGAGCTGAATATTGTCATGTGGCAATGATTTGGGTATGGAAGAGCGCCCGAAAAGTTTGAGGGTAATAGGAGGGGTCTATATAACACTTGCTTTGCAACGTGCCAATTTGGCCATAAAATATAAGTTGAACCTGGGCTCACATAGATGATTTGAATGAGCTGCAATTTGGAGGAGGGTGATAATTTGGGCATATGAAGAAACTGTATAAATTTCATGTCATTTAGAGATATAAAAAAGGTACTTTCTTCACAATGCTTCTAGGTGGACAAAAACTTTGGAAATTTGCCAAGGAAGATTTGCTAGGCAAATGGAGCTGAATTTTGTCATGCGGTAAAGATTTGGATAGGAAAGAGTGCCCAAAAATTCCTAGGGCAATCAAGAATATATAAATAGCACTTCCTTCATAAAGTGTTGTTGTGAACATAATAGGAAAATGAATATTGTTGAATTAGTTTTGAATTAGGCAAGGAAGGATTTTTACATATTTGATGAAGATATGACCCAAAAAATTTATGAGATTATTTGGGAATTTTGGGAATGATAGAAATATAGGTTGCTTCACAACCTAGGGCAAAAACTGCCACATGGACATGACACATAGGCAAAACTGATGAGATGGCGCCTAGTCATCACAACCCACCACAATCCACAAGGCTATGACCATCTATATTGGTCATTAACAACTAGAAATAAGGCAGCGGACTAGCACTGTTTGCTTTGTGACCATTTCATGTAAGGAAATTACGACCTTTCTGACCAAAATGGTCGTAATGGTTTAGAGTTTGGAGCCCCCTGAACAGCTTTTGACCAATTGGTCTAAAATGGTCATAAATTTATGACCAATTTTTCGAGGGTCACTGACAGAAGGTCATAAGTTGACATATTTCTTGTAGTGGCGGCTCAAAGACTGCGACGAGAACATACCTGCGAGCGCTGTCCACAGACCATGCGTGGTGGTGACCGCGGGACCGCGACGAGCACCTCTTTTGTGAGGTTGTTGAGCAGGTAGCCCAAAACCTGCTGGTCCTCCCTCACCCAGATGGGATGGAGAGGATTGAGCTCGGTCGACTCCTTCCCCTCCTTGTCCTTGGTGACGAGGAGGCGGGACGGCTCCGTCAGAGTGCCGTCGACGTAGCCATAGAGGCCGGCTCCCCTCAACTGCGGCGACATTTGGGTGCGCCACAGGACGTAGTTCGTCCGGGAGAGCTTCTCCGTGACCTGACCACTAAGGTTGGATTGGGTGGCACTGGAGGAAGACATGGCTGACACTAGAGGAGATCAGCTAGGGTTTGGAAGAGGAGGCTCTGATTACCATGTGCGTTAGGCAGAAACGTCTTACCTTGACCTGAGGCGACGTGCTACGTGTTTATAGGCAGGGGCGCACATCCCTGAAGCGCATACATCGTTGAGATCTTTATAGGAGGTTTACATCTTGCAGAAGAAGAGATAGAATCGGTTACAGGAGATAGGAAGAGATTACATGCAACTTAAACTAACCATCTATCCTATATCCTGCGCCTTGTGAACCTGGGACTCTCCCTGTCATGCGTGACATGTACGTGACACAATATGGCTCAATATATTGTGTCTGACAATAGTAACTGAACTCCTCCCTAATTTTAGCAACCGAGAGCAGACAGAAGTAAAAATTCAAACCGCTGGAGACTGATTCGAGATACAGGTTGAAATCAAAATTAACAAGAAACACACCTGTTACCTGTAGACGGATTGATTAGGATTTTGAGGGCAACAAGTGGATTCATCACCTAAACTGAAGAGCACCAACAAGTGTTAGGGACTTAGGGAAGTTGCGCCCATTTTTTCCGCAGCCTTCTCCACCATCGCACCAACTCGAAGAAGTTGGCGCTCTCGGTTGCTCGCTTCTTTCTATCACGGAAGAATTATTTCCGGAAGAACCAAGGTCTTCTCCTAGAAACATTGATATCATCTGATGAAACCGCAAATGAGAATACTAAGATTTTCTTGCTAGAAGAGCTGGAGAAGGCAACAAACAACTTTAATCCTACACGTATTATCGGCCGTGGGGGCCATGGCATGGTTTACAAAAGCATATTATCTGATCAGCGTGTCATTGCAATAAAAAAGTCTAAGACCATTGTGCAGTGTGAGATCAGTCAATTCATCAATGAAGTCGCAGTCCTCTCTCAGATAAATCACAGAAATATCGTGAAGCTCTTTGGATGTTGTCTCGAAACCGAGGTTCCACTGTTGGTGTATGACTATGTATCCAGTGGCTCACTGTCTCAGGTTATTCATGCCGATTCAAGCATCGGCCTTTCTTGGTCTTGGGGTGATTACTTAAGGATTGCCGTAGAAACAGCAGGGGCTCTATCTTATCTCCACTCTTCAGCTTCGATATCAATCTTCCATCGTGATGTGAAGTCCTCAAATATACTCTTAGATGTGAACTACACAGCCAAAGTTTCAGATTTTGGCGCGTCCAGATTGGTTCCGATTGATCAGACACACATTGTCACGAATGTGCAAGGTACATCTGGGTACTTAGATCCAGAGTATTTCCATACCAGGCAGCTGAACGGGAAGAGCGACGTCTACAGTTTTGGTGTGGTACTAGTGGAGTTGCTTCTCAGAAAGAAGCCTGTTTTTACAAGTGAATCAGGCACCATCAAGGGCTTGTCAAGCTATTTTCTCCAGGAGTTCAGTGAGGGGAGAATCACAGGTATTGTTAGTTCCCAGGTCCTAGAGGAGGCAACTGAGGAAGAGATCAACGGTGTCGCCTCTCTTGCAGAGCGGTGCTTAAGTCTGCGTGGTGAAGAAAGACCCACCATGAAACAGGTGGAGACGGAACTGCAGACTCTACGGACAAAACGGATGAACTCATCTCAGCCTGATCCGAGAAATGGAGAACAGATGCAAGCAAGGCCGTTGACTCGAAGGAGTAGATCTTCTCGGCAATCGTCCGTATGGCCAGGAGGTAGCCAACGACGCTATAGCTTGGAAGCAGAGTTCTTGTCATCTGCTAGCCTACCACGTTAGATGAGGCTATTGAGCTTATAATAATGGATAATTTGCTTCCCTCTTTTATGAACTGTTGCTAGAACCTGTATTATAGGCTAGTTAGGTTGGTACTGTAATAAGTCATGATTTCAGGCATCATGATTGTATCAGTTTCTCGGTTGAAATTATGCTTGCTGATACTATATGTAGACTGAATTTTGTTACCCTGAGATGTGTAGTGAATTGCTGTCATATGCATAGTGTTGCTGAGATGTCTAGAACAGATGTAGTGGATTATATTAGCAATGATTTTGAGCACTCATGCCGTCTTGTCGTTGCCACCGTTAGTACACTGCTGTGTTTTCTTGGCGCTTCTTTTAATACAAATATATGGTTCGAGTTTTTTCTCTCTGTGCAGATATGACAGGCATTCGTATACATGTTCGGGAAATAGAAGGAGAATGCACTATATATCCAGCTCTAAAATTCGTTGGTGCCCATCACACCGCTGCTGCCCTTCTCCAACTTGTACCTCCAGTGTCACACAACAAAGGCGTCTATAGAATTGAATGCGTATTTGTATGGTGAAATCGAGGATGTCGAAACAATCTCAAGCACTGGGTTCTCTCCATGGTTTTAAATAGCCCGCTATAGCACGCTATAGTGTTTACAGAAGGTCTTGCGCTAAGTGACTTTGGTCCAAATCAAATGAACAAACATTTTAAATAGCGATCTATAGCTCCGCTATAGCACGCTATAGCTTATAGAAGAGGTCCGCCGCTATGAGGCTTAGCGCGCTATTTAAAATTTTGGTTCTCTCCAGTTCTTGAGATGAATCCATTTGTTCCAGAAAAATGTACAGATGCTCATTTCTGTTACCGTTTTAGTTGCTTCTCTATACGTATCTACTTTATCTCCAGCAGTGAGGCTTTTTTACTTTGATGTCTCCACTTGATCTTGAGCTAATAGTTAGCCTTTCAGGATGGATTCAGTTGCTGTTGGCGATCTCAGTCAGTTAGCTTATCTTCCACCGGATGGGACTGAAGATCGCAAGCCGTTTGTCGCTGTTGATGAGTAGGATGGAATCCACAACCGTACCGATTGCACCATACAGTTATGCATTCTCCTGATGCCCCTTTCCTAGTGAGCTCCTGTGCAGGTTGGCATTTTTCTTCATGCGGTAATTTTGTGCACCCGAGCTCATATGTTCCCGTTCCATCAATTTAATATGCTGATGTTAAGGGCCTTTAGCCCGAGCGTATGGTAGACTTCCTGTCTGTGTTTGGCATGAATTTTTACTAGGTGCTGGTAATCCCTTTATTATACAGAGTAAACCGTCGGAAATCCAGAAACAAGGCATGTAATTAATGTGATTTATTAGGGACAGAGATAGGCTGGTGGCCCTTTAAAAAATGAGACCAACACAAGGGCTAACCCTTGTTGGCTTTTTATTTTTATTTTTATAGGAGAAACTCCGCGAGTACCCGCGTCAAAGTCCGGGCTTGAACTCGGGTGGGCTGGCAGCTACCCCGCCAACGGGTCGACGCCCTATCGACTGACTTTGCGAGGCCTCCATGAGTGACGACAACAAACCATTCAAGAAGCAGCAAAAATTCCTACAGTACAAATCAAAGAGATAAACCTCGTCTGAGAAATGTGAACATGGCAGGTCGATCTCAGGCAGCTTGCAGAGGATATTCATGGCTACTTTTCATGTGGTGGAGCAGCGAGCTCGCAAGTCAGTCAATGCCTGCTGTCTTGTGCAGGATAATCTAGCCCATCAAAAGGGGCCAACGACAAGTCAAATCGTTAGCCATCTGGCAATCTTCAGTCCCGCCTAGTGAAAGATAAGCTAACTGACAGCTACTAACAGTAACTGAACTCCTCCCCAATTTTAGCTTTTTTTTTTGAGAATCCCAATTTAGCTGCTGTCTGCTCAAGCTGAAACCGAGGGCATCCCGAAGCAAAAATTCAGACTGCTGGAGACTGATTCGAGATGCAGGATGAGTTAAAAATTAACAAGAAACGGATTGCTTGGCTAGGATTTTGAGGGGAACAAGTGGATTCATCACCAGAACTGAGGATTGCCTACAAAGTGGTGGCAGCTGCTCTACAAAACGGACCGAGCGGCCGGCACAAGAACGGTTGAACATGGTTTTTTCTTTTTTCTTTTTCTTTTTTGAGGGTCAGGTTGAACATGGGCTGTAGTATGGGGTTCGGACGACAGGACTAAGTCACGAGAGCCCAACACAAGACGCGGCGACCAGTTTCTTCTCTCTTTTCCCTCTTCCACCACGGCGGTCCATGGCGTCCCCGCCCCTCCGGCGCCGCCGCCCGCCGCCCGCCGCACCAACCTCGCCACCTCCTCCTCCTCGCTCTCCTACCTCACGTAACTTTGAGTCTCTTCCATTCACCCTTCCCACCATTCCGCGGCATCGGCGTGAGAGCCGACAACGGCACCTAGCCTCCCTCCTGTTGGTCTTGGTGCCCTCCACCTCCATGACGGTCGCTCACGCCCTCTCCATGTTCCGCCTCCAGTGTCCTTGGAGCAGGCAGCGGAGGCCTTTGAATAATTGATTGGACATGCTTCCTGAGAAGAGATTGATTGACCAATCTTGCCCACGCATTGGGTTCTAATCTCTTCAGTTCAGCTCTTCAGATGAAATCCATGTACAGCCACAGGTGCTCATTTCCTGTTGTAGTTTTCTTTACTTGATTCTGTGTCTGCAGTTCATCTCCGGTGCTCCACTTTTTTACTTTCTGCTCTTGGTTGCAGCTTAGGCAAACAACAGATAAAATTGGAGATGTATTCAGTTACTGTTACTTAGGCCAACTAGAAGATTTCGCGATCGATTAAGAAAAAGGGTTTCCCCCGCTTTATAAATAAAGCACCAACACTTACATCCAAGTAACCGATATAAACGCACGCCACACAACCCAAGGCAAGATACAAGAATGCCGGGCACTGAACATAACTTCAACGACTACCAAGAATCAACAGAAATGAGCAAAAAAAACCGCTTGTAGCCGAAGGAGACCACCATCAAGATGAGAGATCGTCCGGAAAGAAGTGCAACGGACCACGCTGGACCGAGGGTTCCAAGACGATGCCTCTAAGAAGGACACGACCACAGACCGTCGCCATCGTCCGATCCAAAAATCAGGTTTTCACCTAGAACACGACGAGAGGAGTGAGAGCATCACGACGGAGCCTGCAGGAAGGAACACAACATCCGCGGACGCCGCCACCGTCGACCCGTGTATGGACAGGTAAGTGATGAACCCCGGTGCTCCACCCTACCGCTGCATCCCCGGTCCGCCAACCACCTGCAACCATGCCATCCAAGCGGCCGTGGTTGCACGCCCGCATCCGAGTCGCGCAGTCCGCCTACGACCCACGCGACTCCCACCACCAGGGCCGCCGCCCCGCCACCGGACCACCGCGAGAAGCCCCAAAGGTCACGTCTTGGACAAGATCCATGAGCCCAACCACCTCAGAACCGCCGGACCGAGCCCAGATGGCCGGGGGAAGGGGGAGGAGGAGGAGCGGCCTATGGCCACGACCGGCATCACTGCGCCGGCGACGGGGAATGCAACGGCGCACCCGTCCCCCCCTACCAGCTCCCCCCCGAGACCCTGTCTCGCCCCCGAAGCCGAATGCCCAGATCCGCAAGAGAGCGCCGGCCACCGCCCGCTCCCGAGGAGGAGGGCGCACGGAACCGCCGAGCCACAGCCATGAGAGGTCACCGGGGAGGCCTTCCGGCGCCGAGCGCCGCCGTCCAGCCGCAGGGGCCCGGCTGGACAGGGGCCGCCCACCTCCACCGCTGCCGCGCCGCCCCTCCACCTGAGATCCACGGCGAGAAGGGCCGCCCGCGACCCGCAGCGCCAGACGAGGCGCCGAGGCGCTGCTGCGAAGCAGCCGCCGCCGCCGCCACCCGCCGGCCTGCACCACCACCATGCCGCCTGTCGCCCGACGCCACGCCGCCGTCGCTGGCCTACTCCGGAGCGCCGCCACACCGCTACGCCCGGCACGAGCGCAGCATCCCCACCGGCGAGATCCGGCCCGTGCCGCACCCCCCGCGGTCGCGATCGATTCTGCAGAAGCCATCACATTAGCTTATCTTCCACCATGTGAGACTTGAAGATTGCCAACTGTCAGTCTGCCGTTCTTCCGCCGTTCCCCTGCTGGTGAGTTTCTGTGCAGCTTGTCATTTTCATGCCGTAATTTTGGCCTGGGTGCTCACATTTTCCCCATCAGTTGGTACTATATGGGCATGGTTGATTTACTCTCTGCAGAATGTTCACTTTACTAGTCTGCCCTCGGTTGCAGCTTAAAGAAACACCACCTACAATTCGGGATGGGGTTCAGGTACCGTAGCCAGATCGGTTGGAAGCGATCAATTAGCATATCTTCACTAGGTGTGGCTAAAGATTGGCAGCCTGCTGTCACTGTCGGTGAGCAGGACAGCGTTCACTGTCTATCTCTGCATCACGAACCACAAGCCAACAATGCAAAGCGATTTATTCTGAACCGAAATGAGCCATTTGGCAAAGACTTGTCAACACCGCCTTCGACGGGCTAGAATATCCTGCACAAGAAGGCAGGCATTGACTGACTTGAGAGGTCGCTCTTCGGCAGCAACACCACAAGAAAATAGCGGTGCATTATAACGTGGCCAAATCAACCACATCAACATCCCCTAGAATCCAGGTGCTTAAATTTCCTGTTCTTCACTATGTCTTTTTACTTGGGTCTAGTGTCTCCATAAAATTGCAGCACCAAGGGAAGGCCAGCCATGAAAGTGGTACATACAAGAGAAGGCCTCCCAGCTGAGATGTTCACCACATACCACTGTTAGTTAAATCCCCAGCCTGAACTCAATTTCAAGTGAAGTTGGGAGCCGTGCAAGGTGTGTGTCATGGGCATCTTACTGATGGTATATACATCACTTTCTCTTTTGCTAGTACTTGGGTCACTAGGAAATCTAACAGAGTTAGCATCTGGAGTTGTAACAAGCCACAGCCCCGTAGGGAATTGGGCGCATCCATCACTTGCCATGCTTGATGGTTGCCCCAAGAGCTGTGGCAATCTGAGCTTCGACTACCCCTTTGGCATCGGTTCAAGGTGCTCTCGGGATCCTGACTTCAACCTCATTTGCAACGACACTGCTAAGCCCCCCAGGCTGTTCTTGTGCGACAGCATCACCGAGGTGATCGAGAACATCGACGTTAGTAGCGACGGAGTTCTCTACGGACCTTACAACATCCTTACTACCATCCGACATACTATCCCCATGAAATCTGGTGTCCACATCTACAACCTGTCAATAAAAATGCCTGGGAGGTCCTTCAAGTACCTTGGGGAAACAATTCTGAACATCAGTGGTTGCGATCTGGATGTGTATTGGATCGACAACATCACCGGCAGAACCACATGGGTCTGCGGAACTGTGTGCCCGAAACAAGGAATCACAGAGCTGATGGCTCGGCACAATTGTAACGGCGTCGGATGTTGTAGTTTTCCTGTCGGTGACCTTGACGCTGATGGTATTGAGCTCAAATTTGTCAGAAAAATCAACACCAGGATGACCTCTCTATTGTGGGATAGAATCAGCATATCTGATGGAAGCGGTTCCATGATTGTGTGGAGAATGGTGGATCAACCCAACTGTGTTGTCGCCGTGCGAAACAGGGCATCATATGCCTGTATGGACAAGCAATCCAACTGCTGGGACACAGATATGGGATCAAGTGGCTACAACTGCTTCTGTAACTCTGGCTATTCAGGCAATCCCTTCGTTCAAGATGGGTGCTCCAGTGACAAAGGTAACTCCTTTTTAGTTAATTGAGCGATCAAACGTACAACTTTTGTTAAGTATTTTGGGCTTTGGAATTTGAATACATGCTAACCTTTTATTCATCAACTAGGGTATAATCCAATTCAGACCAGAGCTAATTGTACCCGTTTGTGTGGTAACATTAGTGTGCAGTTTCCATTTGGCTTGGAAGAGGGTTGCTTTGCAAGGGAACCATTCCACCTCAATTGCACAAACATGTCATCATCGCCTGTCCTCCAGTTGCACGGTTTTCATGTAATCGACATGAATGTTGATGATGGGACTCTAAAGTTCACCACTAATGGAGCAATTTACGCCATAGGAGAAGGCCCTCCTTTTTTTGCTGGTTTTGAGGAATCTCTGCACTGGGCTGCTGCTAATTTAAGTTGTGTAGAGGCCGAAAAGAATAGATCTGGGTATGCTTGTGTGAGTATCAACAGCAAGTGTGTAGGAGTAAACACTATATACAATTATGTTGGTTACCGCTGCAAATGTTCAGATGGCTTCGAAGGAAACCCATACATTGAAAGCGGCTGCCTAGGTAATCACGCAATATCACATTCTCTAAAATTGTGTACCTGTTGGGCATATTTTGACTTTCCACAAAGACATTAATCTAGCATGACAATCCCCTAGGAGTATCCCTTAGCTTGAAAATTAATCTAGAAGATCTGTAGACAGTAGACCTGAAAAACATGTCACATAAGTCATTTTAAGTTTGAAGGCAAAAGTCTAGATCAGCCCCTGAGGTTTGCGGCCAAGTCAGCATAACACCCTGAGATTTAAAACTGTCTAAGCAGGACCCCGATAGTAATTCCGTTTTTTTTTACATATGTACATGTTTGTGTCTTTTGTGTGCTTATAAATTTAATGAAAAAGGATATTTTTGTGGCCTGGAAAATAAAATTGGTGCTCTAGAAGCAGTTTTTGAGTAAAAATCTTTGTCCTTTAACACACGATGCAAAAGTTATATTTTTTCAATGCAAATTTAAAGGTACACTAGAGACACGAACATGTATGGGGGCGGCACGGGTGTTCCCGTGGGTTGCGGGGTGACAAGCGGGTTCGGATGCTTTTTTATTCTTTACACTGGTTTCATAGATCTACCCTACATATATTTAGGAGAAGTATTATACGCACCTCAGACACACCTATCTGAACCGGTGGTTTGCTTTGAGATACAGTTTTACAATGTTTTCCATTTTACTGTTAACGGCTCTGTCGACTAAAGTAACGGTTCTTCACGAAAATGGACATGGTTTCGAACATGTTAGAATGCATAATTACTAAAACTGACTATGTTAATTTCAGATGTTGATGAATGCCTTCAACCAAATATTTGCAAGGGGCTCTGCCATAATACAGAAGGAAGCTTCCATTGTACGGAATGTCCTCACAAAACTGAGTATGATTCAGCAAAAATGCAGTGTACGACGAGGAAACAACTGACTCTGCTTTTAGGTAAGACACTATGATGTATGTTATATTTCTGATAGAGAAGATGGCATAGCACATTAATTTAAAGAACTTAATGCCTAGGTATAATTATTGGGTTGTCTTGTGGATTCGGTGTTCTACTTCTGAGCTTCAGTGCATCACTTCTCATTCGTAGATGGAAAAGAAATGTTCAAAAGCAACTACGAAAAAAATATTTCCAGAAGAACCATGGTCTTCTCCTAGAAACGTTGATATCATCTGATGAAACTGCAAATGAGAATACTAAGATTTTCTCGCTAGAAGAGCTGGAGAAGGCAACAAACAACTTTGATCCTACACGTATCATTGGACGTGGGGGCCACGGCATGGTTTACAAAGGCATATTGTCTGATCAGCGTATTGTTGCAGTAAAAAAGTCTAAGGTCATTGAGCAGTCTGAGATCAGTCAATTCATCAATGAGGTTGCAGTGCTCACTCAGATAAACCACAGAAATATTGTGAAGCTCTTTGGATGTTGTCTCGAAAGTGAGGTTCCACTTCTGGTGTATGATTATGTATCCAGTGGCTCACTGTCTGAAGTTCTTCATGCAGATGAAAGTGTTGGTTTTTCTTTGTCTTGGGGTGATTACTTAAGGATTGCCCTGGAAACAGCAGGAGCTCTGTCTTATCTCCACTCTTCAGCTTCAATATCAATCTTCCACCGTGACGTGAAATCCTCAAATATACTATTGGATGTGAACTACACAGCTAAAGTTTCAGACTTTGGTGCTTCTAGATTGGTTCCAATTGATCAAACACATATTGTCACAAATGTGCAAGGTACATTTGGGTACTTAGATCCAGAGTATTTCCATACCAGGCAGCTGAACGGGAAGAGCGACGTGTACAGTTTTGGTGTGGTACTACTGGAGCTGCTCCTTAGAATGAAGCCTGTCTTTACAAGTGAATCAGGCACAATCATGGGCTTGTCAAGCTATTTTCTCGAGGAATTCAATGAGGGAAGAATAAAAGGTATTGTTAATTCCCAGGTCCTCGAGGAAGCAACCGAGGAAGAGATCAACGGTGTCGCCTCTCTTGCAGAGCGGTGCTTAAGACTGAGTGGTGAAGAAAGACCCACCATGAAACAGGTGGAGACGGAACTGCAAACTCTATGGGCAAAACAGATGGACTCATCTCAGGTAGATACCAGGAATGAAGAATAGAGGCAACCAAGTTCGTTAACTCAAAGATCTAGAGCTGCTCGCCAATCGTCTGCGACGGTATTGGGCAAGAGAGTCTACGTACGGCCAGAAGACAGCCAACAACGCTATAGCTTGGAGAGAGAGTTCATGTCATCTGCTAGTCTGCCCCGCTAGATATGTTTGCTGAGCTCATAATAATGGGTGTTGTTATTTCCCCTTTTGTAAACTAATGATGACTAGGCTTGTACTATAGGCAAACGGTGCTGCAGAAATTGCTACAGTAAGCCGGTTTATGTTTAGACAATTACATGCATCATGATTGTACGAGTTTTCTGATTGGAATTATACTTGTTTATGAAAATTATTATATTGCCGTGTGCATTGTATCGATCTGATGTTGAAGGCATTTTGTGGATTATGTTGGTAGTGATTCTGAGCCCTCCATGCCCCAAGGTGAGCCAGGTTCTTTGGCTCAATAAATTGTAAGTCAATATAAGTCCAGATATGTTTATTAGCCATGTTGTGGAAGCTGGAAGTATGTTCGATGTTGTGTTGTTTTATTTATTAGTCCAATCATATGAATGTGAGGACTCCCGTCCCCAAGATGGGTTATTTGATTCAGTAGTAGGCCTAGCTTAAGTTTTCTTTCCTTCCTGTTTTTTAGTCATTAATTTGTCGTTTTGTCACCGCTGCCATCGGTGGTTTGTACACATTTTCATGCTTTATTGACATGTGTTTATTGCGGACATATTCCCTCTCTCTACAACATTCGGTTCACATTGTTTTCGGGATCATGGTTGCATTCTAAGAACACAACATCCTTGCCGCGGTTTCAGGAGGAAGTTCCGGGGGGTCATTTATAGATAAAGCAAACATATCTTTTTTGAATGGTTTGCTTTCCCCTTTTATTCCATTTCTGGGAACTTCTATTTTTTGGGCCAGTCTTTTTTCCCTTTTTTGTTCTAGTTACTAGCAAACATGTCCGTGCGTTGTAACAGGAGAAAAAAACCTCATACACACACACACACACACACTCGACAGCATTAATAAATACCTTGAAATCTTTCATGGTGTCACGCAACAAGCAACATGATAAGTGATTAAGGTAGGATGATTTTTGTAGTGTACAGTGTACTCAAGGAGTTTACAATTCATTATACAACAGAAATATCTACATAGTTGCTAGTATATGTTTACATCTTTGTTGTCGTTCCTCCTCAGTTATGCCTAACAAATACTGCATTAGGATGGAAATAGCAAAACAAAAATAGTACCATATAAAGAAGGCATTAATTAAGGTAGCATACTAGATATAATTTTTAAAATGATTAACATGTAAGGTAATATTATATTTAGAATCTACATATTTTTTGGACGAATTTTCATATATAACATATTAGATTTGGAGTTAGGGTTTGAAAGAAACGAATATTTTTAAAAGTATTTGGTCTCATAAAAAAAGAAAAAAAAGAGAAAAGTCAAACAGAGAGTAACTAGGCCAAACTAAACGGCGATTGCGCGAGCCATCTATATTCTACGCTCACCAAAAATTCTGAAAGAAAAGGAAGAAACAATGGAGAAGCTCAAGCCATTGTGATAGTTGTGTGGTCGTGACACTTAAGGGGGATTGCCTCTTTTTTTTAACTTGTGGCACACTTTATTCAACTCAAATAAGGGATACATCAGAAACAAGTTCAGCTAGAATAAACTGTGGAGGATCATTATCCCACGAGATTACATAATTAGAATCGTAACAACATCTAGCTAACTTGTGTGCCACTTGGTTTGCCCCTCTTGAACAATGAGCATAAGATACAGACTCAATTCTTTGAGCTAATATAAAGCAATCACTCAAAATCGCCGAATAAAGACTCAGAATGTCCACTTCCCCCTTGCATGCTAAGATAATTTCGAGGCAGTCTGATTCAAAAATGATATTGGAACATCCAAGTTGGTCTGCAAGCATCATACCATTTTTCAATGCCATCGCCTCCTATTAATCTAAAGCAACGTCAGATGTAACATTTTTAAAAGAATGAATCGTTTTTTCCACTTACCGGTGGCATGGTGGGTAATTATTAACAACTGTCGGGGCAATATAATGACGGATGGGCATAAGCACTAATCACTTTATAAGTACTTGCAAAATGGCATGTGTGTTGCAACGGGAGAAACAAAATCATAATCTCCAATCGCCATGATCATATTTTGCTGAATCACCAAGATACACTATCACTCTCATTTTTATAAAATCAGGAGCAACTTTTCAAAATCATGATTTTTTTGAAAATTATGAAAATATTTGAAATTGTGAACATTTTTCAAATTCGTGAACTTTTTTACAAGTTTTCAAACATTTTCAAAAATCATGATTATTTTATACTATTTGAAATATATTTTAAAGTTGTGGAAAATATTTAAACATTTTTCTTGAATTGGCAAACATTTCTAGGATTCACAATATTTTTTGGAAAATTGGGGGAATTGTTTTCTGAAATTCGTAGATATTTTTTTAATATAATGAACATTTATTAAAATGAATGGTTATTTAATGAATCAGCAAACATTTTATGAATCTATAGACTATTTTGTACGTCCAGAATAATTTTTGAATTTCTAGGACATTTTTCAATTCGTGAACATTTTTTGAATTAGCGAAACTATGTTCAATTTCATTAATATGTTTTAAGACACGAATGTTTTTTTAAATCAAGAACATTTTTTATTTTCTGAATATCTTTTTTTGAAATTACGAACATTTTTTTGAATATGCAAACATTTTTTTAAATCACAAACATTTTTCGAATCCACAAACATTTAGAATTATTAAACTTTTATTTCAAGCTTTTATTGTTTTTGAAATTTCCAGAACTTTAATGAAGTCTCAAATTATTTAATGTATTAAAAAATGAAGACAGAAAAGGAAAAAAACAGGCTACCTGGACAGGGGCCGGCCCAAACAGGCGCGCTGTGTGCTTTTCCAGCACGCAGAGTGCAGTATAGGGGGAGCAACTAGTTAACGAGCGCTCCTTCAGGAGCCTCGCAACGATTAGCGCCACTTGGCGCGCTCTCAGCCATTCGCCACGTGTCGCGCTCTGGACGCTCCCTTCGGATTTTGTTTTTTTATTTTTCCGCACGCGTTTTCGGCTTTTTAAACGGGTTTTTTCCGGGTTTTTTCGATGTTTTGGTTTTCTCCCGGTCTTTCTTAGCTTTTCGATCAAAATTTTTTTTTTGCGAAAAAACGTGTTTTTTTCCTTTCGCGAAAGTCATGGTTTTTCTTCCGCGAGAGGCACGGTTGTGATTTATCGAGAGTCAGGGCCGTGCCTTTCAGAAATGAAAAAAAAACGCGTTTTCTGTTTTTTTCTTTCGCGAGAGTCACGGCTTTGCTTCCGCGAGAGGCACGGTTGTGCTTCCGCGGGAGTCACGGCCGTGCCTCTCGGAAAGGGAAAAACAAAATGCGTTTTCTGTTTTTTTTTCTTCCGTGAGAGTCACGGTTTTGCTTCCGCGAGAGGCACGGTTGTGCTTACGCGAAAGTCACGGCCGTGCCTCTCGGAAAGGGAAAAAATACGCGTTTTCTGTTTTTTTCTTTTACGAGAGTCACGGTTTTGCTTTCGCGAGAGGCACGGTTGTGCTTTCGCGAGAGTCACGGCCGTGCCTCTCGGAAACGAAAAAAAAACGCGTTTTCTGTTTTTTTTTCCTTCCACGAGAGTCATGGTTTTGCTTCCACAAGAGGCACGGTTGTGATTTCGCGAGAGGCACGGGCGTGCCTCTTTCGGAAAGGGAAAAAAACCATGCTCCCGGTTCGGTTTTTTCGCCCAGTTTTTTCGTCCGGTTTTTTTCGTGAAAAAAAGTTCGTCAAAATTTATCAACATGGGATCTAGTTTTGAAGATCTCGACGCGAGGAATCCAATGGTGAAAATGGTTGGAGATTTGGACGCACGGTTTAAGAGATAAAACGTTTTGAATAAACGAATCTACGAAAAAAGGGAAAACTCCCAGGTTGCGACAAGTGGCGCGCTGCATGCGCGCCACTTGTCGCGATCTGGAAAAGTGGAGTGTTCATTGCAACTAGTACTCCTTAATTAGTAATTTCGTAGTATAGGAGGTTTCAACTGCAAGGGCCCGCCCAGGCGGGAATTCCATGTGTGAACCTTTTTGTGTCACTTATAGGTGGTATGAGTGGGTAATATTTCATAACTTTGGGGCAATATATGTGACGTACCGCAGGTAGCACTTATGACTTTCTAGATACTAGCAAAATAGCTCGTGCGTTCCAACGGGAGAAAAAGTACCACACAATAACCATGACTAAAGACCCCAATAGGTCGATGTCCTTTATTTCAACATGGCATCTTATCAGTCTTGCCATTTATCCTTCTTCCCGCTCTCGCCGACGGACATGCATGATCATAGATAGTTTCTTTCATCTTTATTTTGTTTTTGTTGAGGTGTTCATTTTTAATTTGAATCGGCGCCGGTACGAAAAAAACAGGTCGTACACTATTGATTAATGTTGCATCCTAAAAAACATTTTAAAAATTATTAACATGTGAAACAACATCATACTTAGATTCTACGCATTTTTCTAATCAATTTTAATATATAACATGTTAAAATTGGAGTTGGGGTTTGAAAGATATGATTATATTTTTGAAGTGTTTGAATATGTCCCTAAGCAACATGTAAAAATGATTCACATGTAAAAATAACATCATATTCATATTCTGCACATTTTTCTAATCAATTTTCATGTATAACATGTTAAAATTGAGTTACAGTTTAAAAGATATGAATATTAAAAAATGTTTGAATCTAAAAACATGGTAACCAAACAACCACTTAGAGATGCCCTGCCTAGCGATTCCTGAATATATTCTTTTTAGAATGAAAATGGTACCTAGAAGAGAAGCCCGACTATGGACTGCAGTATGGGCTTTGGTCAATACTCGGCTTGGAAACAGGACTAAGTCACGAGGGCCCAACCCAGTTCGCGGCGACCAGTAGTTTCTTCTCTTTCTTCTTCCTCCCCCACCGCGGCCTCCTCCTCCCGCCGCCGGCGCCGTCTCGCCGCCACCTCCTCCGCCTCCTTGCTCCCCCACCAACCTAACTTTCAGTCTCCGCCCACCATTCCGCGGCGTGGGCGTGAGAGCCAGGAGCGATATGCATCCTGAGAAGAGATCGAGCCATCTCTCATTGGGTTTCTCTTCACTTCTTCCGATGAATCGACAGGTGCTCGTTTCCTGTTACTCTTTCACTAGATTATTCCGTGCCTGTACGAGATCTCGCGCGATTAGAATTTGTTTACTTTGTGATGCCCTCGGTTGCAGCTTCGGCGAACAACAGCTAACAGTTCAGTTACTGTTACTTAGCTCAGTTAGTTTATCTACTATAGATTGGAGTTACTGGTTTTACTTGGTATCCATGTACAGGTGCTCATTCTGAATCTATAAATTCATCTCCAGCGGGTAGAGTTTTTAACCTCGGTCACAGGTAAAACGAGCACCAGCCATGGTCCTATGGATTCAGTCACTGTCACTTAGCTCGACTCGGGACCAGGCGCGGACTGAAGATCATTGCTAGCAGGATGTCACAGTTGATGAGCAGGATGGCATTCAACAACTGGTTGCGTGGGACTGGAGTAATTAAGTTTGGCATGAAATTCCTGTCACGTCAGTAATCCTTTTCTCCATGAAGCATAAAGCTTTATTTAGCCAGATGATGCAGTGCGGTTTATTCTGAGAACAAATGAGCCGGCTGTCAAAGACTTTCAATGACCCATTTGATGGTCTAGAGTAACCCGCACAAGAAGGCAGCATTGACTGACTTGCGAGGTCGCTGTGAGGCAGCACAACCACAAAAAGGTAGCAGTGCATTATAATGTGGCCAAATCAACCACATCAACGTCCTCTCAAGTCTCAAAATCAGTTGCTACTTTTCTTTTTCTCCCCTCATGCATGTCTTCTTACTTGGGCTAGAATTATCTGCACCAAAAGCCAAAAGGTATTGACTGACTTACAAGATCAGCTGCAGCATAGCCACAAGAAAAGTAGCTGCGTAATTTAATGTGGCCATTGCGATCTCACTTTCACATCGCATCAAACTCACCACAGCCACAGCCACAGCCACATCCACAGGAATCAAAGTGCAACTATGCAACCATTAGTATGCAGAATCAAAGCTGGCATGACTTGATAAGAAATTCCCTGAGACATACGCTGTATACACTATAAAAATGCCCATATATTCTCCCCCTAATAGAATCCCCACACCTGCAAAGTTGCAGTGCTGCCTGACCTGAATTTCTTGAGCGAAGTTGGGAGCTGTGCCTGTAGATCATGGACATCTTGCCGGTGATCTATGCACTACTCCATTTGTTGGTACTCCAGTTATTAGGAAAGCTAACTGCGCTAGCATCTGGAGTTGTAACAAGCCACAACTCCGAAGGGAACTGGGCGCCTCCATCACTTGCTATGCTCGATGGTTGCCCGAAGAGCTGTGGCATTCTGAGCTTCGACTACCCCTTCGGCATCGGATCCAGGTGCTCCCGTGGGCCTGACTTCTACCTCACTTGCAACGACACTGCTCAGCCCCCCAAACTCTTCTTGCACGATGGCATCCTCGAGGTGATCGAGGACATCGTAGTTGGTACAGATGGTATTTCCACGTACAACCCTGGAAGATTTATCTACACGATGTTTCAATGTACCATCCCCATGAAATCAGGTGTCCGTGTGTACAACTTGACATTGAAACCGCCTGGGAAGTCCTTCAGCTTTTTGCACACCTTGCTAAACATCACCGGTTGTGATCTGGATGTGTACTGGGTCAAGGGAAATGCTAGCACAACCATGCGCGTCTGCCGGACTACATGCCCAGACCATGGGATCACAGAGACAGGGGCTAGGGAGACCTGTAACGGCATCGGATGTTGTCGCTTTGTTATGGACAGCATTGTCGACACTGTTGAGCTCAAATTTGTCCATGACCAAAACAGAAGTAACGGCCGAGCACACTCTAACGGGACCTCTCTACTGTGGGATAGAATCAGCATAACTAGTTATGGGAGTGATATGGTATGGAATATAGTGGATCAGCCCAACTGTCTTAGCACCATGCACAACAGGACGGCCTATGCCTGTATCAGCAAGCATTCAGAGTGCTTCGATGTAGGTGTCGCATCAAGCAATGGCTACAACTGCAATTGTAACCAAGGTTATACAGGCAACCCCTTCATTCAGGATGGCTGCTCTAGTGACAAAGGTAATTTCTTTTCCTAATCAAGCAAGCAAATATACAACTGCTGTTAGCTATTTTGGGACTGGAATTGGAATACGTGCTAACCTTTTATTGATCAATCAGGGTATAATCCAGTTCAGAGCAAAGCTCGATGTACTCGTTGGTGCGGTAACATTAGTATGCAATTCCCATTTGGATTTGAAGAGGGTTGTTTTGCAAGGGACCAGTTTCGCCTCAACTGCACAAATGTGACGTCATCAACTGTTTTCTGGTGGGGGCGTCAGGTAATTGACATAAATGTTGATGCAGGGACCATAAATTTCACCGAACCGGAATCAGTAGAGATGTTTCTAGAGAACAGTCTTTTTGTTAGATCTGGGTCATCTCTGCAATGGGTTGCTGCTAACTTAAGTTGCATAGAAGCCCAACAAAATAGGTCTGGATATGCTTGTGTGAGTACCAACAGCAAGTGTATGGAAGTAAACGCTGGAGAAGCATACATGGGTTACCACTGCAAATGCTCAGATGGCTTCCAAGGAAATCCATACGTTCAAAGTGGTTGTCGAGGTAGTCACAATCTATCTCTAGACTCTCTAAACTGAAGTTGTACAAATATATCCAAAGACATGTGTTATTTAAACAATTATGATGCATTATTATTGTACACTGAAAATACTTCTCTGTATCTATTATGTTTCATCTTATTTTGGAGGGATATCTATTATGTTTCATCATTCATGTACATTTCGTTTGAATTGATTATGTCTGTATTCCGTGTTAACTGGATAATGTATTCTGTTCAATATTATATATTTTATCGATGCATTTTATCAAGATTTCGTTATTTTCAGATATTAATGAATGCCTTCAACCAAACAGTTGTAAAGAGATCTGCCATAACACAGAAGGAAGCTTCAATTGTACTGAATGTCCTTACAAGACACAGTATGATCCATTTAAAATGCAGTGTACTAGGACAAAAGAGCGGACTCTGCTCTTAGGTAACATTATTATTGTCATCTTTATGATAGACAAGATAAAACTGAAACTTAAAAAAGTTTAATGACTGCAGGTATAATTATTGGGCTATCCTGCGGTTTTGCTATTCTACTTCCAAGCTTCAGTTCAGTACTTCTCATTCGTAGATGGAAAAGAAATGTTCAACAGCAACTGCGGAAGAACTATTTCCAGAAGAACCAAGGTCTTCTCCTAGAAACATTGATATCATCTGATGAAACTGCAACTGAGAATACTAAGATTTTCTCGCTAGAAGAGCTAGAGAAGGCAACAAATAGTTTTGATCCTACACTTATCATCGGACGTGGGGGCCATGGCATGGTTTACAAAGGCATATTGTCTGATCAGCGCGTCGTTGCAGTAAAAAAGTCTAAGGTCATTGAGCAGTCCGAGATCAGTCAATTCATCAATGAGGTCGCAGTGCTCACTCAGATAAACCACAGAAATATTGTGAAGCTATTTGGATGTTGTCTCGAAACAGAGGTTCCGCTGCTGGTGTATGATTATGTATCCAGTGGCTCACTGTCTGAAGTTCTTCATGCAGATGCAAGTGATGGTTTTTCTTTATCTTGGGGTGATTATTTAAGGATTGCCCTCGAAACAGCAGGAGCTCTATCTTATCTCCACTCTTCAGCTTCCATATCAATCTTCCATCGTGATGTGAAGTCCTCAAATATACTCTTGGATGTGAACTACACAGCTAAAGTTTCAGATTTTGGTGCGTCCAGATTGGTTCCTATCGATCAAACACACATTGTTACAAATGTGCAGGGTACATTTGGGTACTTAGATCCAGTGTATTTCCATACTAGGCAGCTGAACGGGAAGAGCGACGTGTACAGTTTTGGTGTGGTACTGGTGGAGTTGCTTCTCAGAATGAAACCTGTTTTCACAAGTGAATCAGGCACGATCAAGAGCTTGTCGAACTATTTTCTCCAGGAGTTCAATGAAGGAAGAATCACAGGTATTGTTAATTCCCAGGTCCTCGAAGAAGCAACCGAAGAAGAAATCAACACTGTCGCCTCTTTGGCAGAGCGGTGCTTGAGGCTACACGGCGAAGAAAGACCAACCATGAAACAGGTGGAGACGGAACTGCAGACTCTCCAGACGGAACGGGTAAAGTCATCTCAGGCAGATCCAAGGAATGAAGAACCGATGCCACCAAGGCCGTTAACTCGAAGGACTATATCTACTCGGCAATCGTCTGTACTGTCAGGAGAAAGCCAACGACGATATAGCTTGGAGGCAGAGTTCATGTCATCTGCTAGCATACCACGCTAGATGAAATTGTGTAGTTCATAATAATGGATAATTTCTTTCCCTGTTTTGTGAAGTGTTGCTAGGACCAGTATTACAGGCTAGTTAGATTGGTGTTGTAATACTAAGTCAATTTATGTCCAGATGATTTCAGGCATCATGATTGTATCAGTTTCTCGGTTGGAATTTTGTTTGCTTATATAGGTAGACTGGTTTTTATTACCTTGAGACGTGGAGTGAATTATTGGCATACGCTTATATAGGTAGAATGATTTTGAGCACTCCTGTTTTCTGGTCGTTGCCACCGTTGGTACATTGCTATGCTTTCTCGGCACCTCTTTTAATACGAATATATGTTTTGAGTTTTTTCTCTCGGCGCAAATATTCGGCAAACAGAAGGAGAATGTACCTCTTTGGGTCCCATTACATTGCTCGCTCTCGCTTCTCCAACTTGTGCCTCAATGTCAGACAGCAGCAGAGGCCTCTGAAGAATTGGGTGCATAAAGTTGTATGCTGAAATCGAGGATGTCAAAACGATCTCAGGCGTGGGGGCAACCTGTATCTCGAATCAAGGGAAAAGGATTGCTATCATGACAG
The DNA here is from genome assembly GCF_003073215.2 of Triticum urartu. NCBI lineage: Eukaryota > Viridiplantae > Streptophyta > Magnoliopsida > Poales > Poaceae > Triticum > Triticum urartu. The sequence goes on along the minus strand of NC_053026.1, from coordinate 174,397,382 downwards.
GAAGTTCATGCCAAGCTTAGATGCAGAAGCAGAACCGCACAACTGAAAGCCGGGAGCGTGGGGAGAATCGGCGACGGTGTGTAGTGTGTCTGGGGAAGAGTCGGGGGTGTGGGGGGTGGGGGCGGCACTGTGTCTCAGGTCGGCGGTTCATATGGCGAGACTGGCGCCGGCGGCGGGGGAGCAAGACGGCGGACGGAGGCGCCGGCCGATTGGACCGCCGTGGTGGAGGAAGACAGAGAGAAAAATGTGGTCGCCGCCCGCATTGGGTTGAGCCCTCTTTTTTTTTAGCAACAGTTGGGCCCTCATTTTTGCTTTCCCTCCTGGGGCCGAAGCCCATAATGCGGCCCATGCTCGAACGTTCTTCTCCTGCTCTGTCCAGTGTAACTCCACTTCCCGTCAAAAAAAAAGTGTAGCTTCAATCCTGGTGCTCGCATTTATTTCTGGATTTATTTCAGAATTTTCGGCGATGCGCATTCAGTGGGAGGAGACGTTCCCGTCGACGACGAGGTGCCTACGGTGACTTCGTAAATTTTAAGATGATATGCCGGCTCAGTCTTTCGGAGGTGCTCATCTCTACTCCTAATGGAGCAGTTGGTAGTCTCGCTTCCAGGTTTTTTTCGTCCCACCACTTTCGTTCGGTTTTTTTTCGTAGGTTAATCGTCGTAGATTTTTTTCGATGCTGGTTTCTTATTCACCGGTTTATTTACCCCTCAGCTCTTTCTTTGCAAATCAGCACTTTCCAAACGCGCACGCAATCACGGATCTAAATTTACTAACTTATCCAAATCAACCGATATCTTCCATTATTGCAAATTTCTTTAGGAAACAAATAATAGATTTTAAGGAAACAAATAAAAGATTTTAAAGACGCATCATACTTTACTAACAATCACTAAAAATCAAATCTAAATTAATTAACCTTACCTTAAATCACTCAATCACTTTAATTAGAAAACATTTTCTTTCCTAACTGCACCCCGCTTAGTGTGCACATAACAATCCAAAGTAATTAGAGTCACATGATTGAATCCATTTATTTAGAGCGACATGATTGAATTCATTTATTAACAATACTCCTCACCAAAAGTGCATTTAGCAATTTTAGAGGGCGGACCAAAACTCTGCCATCCACTCGCCCGCGTTTGTTTAGGTACAGGAAAAAATGGCATATGGAAACAACACGACCGGGGCGGCGGCGCATTCTTCGGGGATAGGGGATCGGAGGAGAAGGATTGGCCTGGCAGCATGATCGGGGTGCTTCCCCACGGCCGCGGCCGTCCTCGCGATGCCACGTACCCGAAATCAACGCTGCTCCCTGCCGTCAGCCGAGGCGACGCCGCCTGCCCTCCTACCCACGGTCTGCTGCCGCGTGCGGCTATGGCGGGAGGAGTAGCGACGGGGCCGAGGTCCTTCATGCATGCGTTCCAGGATGGAGGCCATGATTTCGTCGAGGTCGTTGCTACCTCCTACACTCAGGGTGTGTCGCCGAGATCGAGGCGAGCATGAGGAGCTGTGGCCACCGCCATGGTCACCCCATCGCAAGGGATGGAGCACGCCGTCAGCCTACAGCTTGTGGAGATCACTGTTGCTCTTCAGGTCGCGTGGTGACCAGATCTTGCCGATGTGTCCTTCTCCCCGACGACCTCCTCTTCGCCCGGTTGGCCGGCATGGATCTCGCCACTGCTGCCCTCAACTTCTCTGCCTTGAGCTCGACGGTCAGCCACCATGGATCCCCCAACTGGAGGGTCACGTGAACCAGCCGTCCTCCCATGCTGCAGCGGTGAGAAGGTGACATGGCTCTCCGTACACGAAGAGTGGAGTTCAGTCAAGTACTTATATACTTGGCCTCTACTGCTGATCCATGTACATGGAGAAGAACAGACAACCGCTCATTCATGCTTCGTTCCACTCCTTTGCGCTACATTACTGGAGGTGACATTTTCCTATCTCTCTATGTTGTAACAAGCCTGCGGCCTAAATAGTTAATGGATTTTTTATTTAAATTTATCGCTGCTTAGTGCTTTGTTGCAATTATTCACCCAAGATTCTTATATATAATCTGAGCGTATGTAGGCATACTTAGCTTTGCTCTTCCATTTTTTCTGGCGCATAGAAATAAGAGTATTGTCCAGGTTAGGTATTCAATTGAGTATGGTATTTGGATTGCTATCAGAATGTCTTTTCTATGCATGTGATTTCTCACATCTGGTTATAATATTTGTGAAGACGTGCATTGCACGTGCACTTTGAAGCGGGCCCGTGGCCCGCGCTGGACGGCGCCGACGCCGACCCGAGCCACCTCGTCCGCGTATTCTTGGAGCTGTGGCTGGTTGATTTACGTGAAATTAATTCCCTCAGTTCTGGTGGCAAATATAATACACATAATCCATATTTTTATGCACTAGCGTGTATGTGTGAAATAAATGGATTATGGTCCCGTAACCAATAAGATGGATATGTGTGTGTTAGAGAGAGAGGGAGAGGGGGATAGAGAGTGAGGAAGAGGGAGGGAGAGTGTGTGTCTGTGTGTGTGTGAGGATTTGATGGTAAAAAAGGTCGCCAATGTCGTAATATTGAACTCTTAAAGTTAATGTGGCCCCGTTGCAACGCACGGGCGTTCTTCTAGTAGGGGTAGGATATGCGTGTGTGCGTTCATAGGAGGTGAGTGTATGCGTGTGTATATGAGCGCTTGTGTCTGTACTGATGTTCAAAAAACAACACTTTTTTTACCCTTTTTTTGACTTTATACTACAAGGCAACAGCCTCACAGCTCTTTTTGACCCTCTTAGTTGGCGAACATTTCTTATGGCAATTTAGTTGTAGGGGGCGGCAATTTCTTCGGACAAGCATGACAATTTCACAGTAGAGAAGTCATTTAAAAAAGAAAACTGTCATCATTTGATCTCGATTAAATGTTATGAGCGTGTTCGCTAGGAGTCATTTTTAAGCGAACGTTCGCCAGTTAGCATTACCTTTTTTTAGCTGCCATGCCCTTGCGAAGCTGTAATCATCAATGAAATAGCAAACACAAACAAAAGGTGACTACTTGAAGCATTTTTTTGACAAACATAGTACAACCACAAACTCTCACAAAACGCGTACATATACTCACCCCTATAAACGCATGCACGCCCTCCGTATCCATCTCGCTATCGTCTCCCATTGAAATAAGGTTTCTTCTTTATGAGACACCAAAGCATCAAACCTAATTGTTGATCCCTCGAGGATTGTTGGTAACACTGCCCTCCTAACCATCCAATCACATGTTGGTTTATTTTTTATCACAAACCAAACGAAACAAAGATTCAAAAAGAAAACATCAATCAACAACATACAAACCCTTGCAAAAACACTCTTACATATGTCGAAAATATGGGGGTGGTGAAGTCTTCATTCTCCTGCATTCACTTGTGACGCGTCATGAGAAAGCTCGTTGCCTCCTCTCGGCCTCTATCTGAGCGGAGCAAATATATTGAACTCAGGAACTTGTACAAGTAGTGGCCTATAAGTCGTTGATGTAGACCTAAAGGCGCTGTCCACTGGATCTACGTAGCAAATTGCCGCTACAGAGAAGAAAACGATGGAGAGTTAGAACGCCCTAGATCAAATTAGGCGGACTTAGACAACACAAATCTCACAAGCTCCTAAACGAGGTCAAGATCGGAAGACTTACACAACCACATTGTCTGCTCCGTAGGACAACGCCACTAAGACAAACCTCCTAAAGAAAAAGCTAGATCTGAAATCACACCATCTTCCATACGTTCCCCGATGACACAAAGAGGTATCATCAGATCGAGCAAGAGACTTGGAGACCTTGAGACTTGGAGACCTTATTCCACTCCAACGACGATGCCATTGTCTCACCACCGTCATTTGAAGACCAAACCCTAAATAATCCTAGCCCTACTGCCATCAAGCCGAAGCACCGGGATCCCCGCTCCCTCCCATCATCGTTGCAACAAAACAAAGGGAGAAGGGGACCCTTGCCGGAAAGTTGTAGATCGGCCGCCGCCTCCGCCCTGCCTAGGTTGCATGAGCGGAGGAAAAGAACAAGCTGACATGAGCTTAAGTGAGTGTAGGGATCAAGTAGCGGATCCCCCAACCCACGAAATAGGATAAACTAGATGATAGCCCGTGCGTTGTTCTGGGGATTGGTTGCAATATTATTTGATGAAATTTGAATGACAATTCTAATAAAAATTATATATTGTGTTTGATAATTATAAAGTTGTGTGTGTATATAACATAAGTAGCATTTCTCATGCATGTAAAGAGAAACATAATGTGTGTGCTTGATGAGGTGGCATGTGTAGTGAGTTGGGATGTGTGCATGTTGAGAGAGTACGAATAATAATTCTCATACATGTTAAGATGTAGTGGCCTATAAGTCGTTGATGTAGACCTAAAGACGCTGTCCACCGCGATCTACGTAGCAAATTGCCGCTACAGAGAAGAAAACAATGGAGAGTTAGAATGCCCTAGATCCAATTAGGCGGACTTGGACAACACAAATCTCACAAGCTCCTAAACGATGTCGAGATCGGGAGACTTTCATCGGTTGAAATTGGAGTTGGAGTATTGAAACACACAACCACATTGTCTGCTTCGTAGGACAACGCCACTAAGACAAACCTCCTAAAGAAAAAGCTAGATCTGAAATCACACCATCCTCCATACGTTCCCGATGACACAAAGAGGTATCATCAGATCGAGCAAGAGACTTGGAGACCTTATTCCACTCCAATGATGATGCCATCGTCTCGCCACTGTCATTTGAAGACCAAACCCTAAATAATCCTAGCCCTACTGCCATCAAGCTGAAGCACCGGGATCCCCGCTCCCTCCCATCATCGCTGCAACAAAACGAAGGGAGAAGGGGACCCTTGCCGGAAAGGTGTAGATCGGCCGCCGCCTCCGCCCTGCATAGGTTGCATGAGCGGAGGAAAAGAACAGGCTGACATTGGCTTAAGTGAGTGTACGGATAAGTAGCGGATCCCCCAACCCGCGAAATAGGATAAACTAGATGACACCCCGTGCGTTGTTCTGGGGATTGGTTGCAATATTATTTGATGAAATTTAAATTAAAATTCTAATAAATATAATATATTGTGTTCGATAATTATAAAGTTGTGCATATAAAGAACATAAAGAACATATATATAGAACATAAGTAGCATTTCTCATGCATGTAAAGAGAAACATAATGTGTGTGCTTGATGAAGTGGCATGTTTAGTGAGTTGGGATGTGTGCATGTTGAGAGAGTACGAACAATAATTCTCATACATGTTAAGATGTAACAGAAATAATTAGTGGGAAGATGAGGTGGCATGTGTGCTTGTTGAGAGAGTACGAATAATAATTCTCATACATGTTAAGACTTAATTAAGAGAAATAGTTAGTGGGATGATGAGGTGGCATGTGTGCATGTTGAAAGAGTATGAATAATAATTCTCATACATGTTAAGACTTAAGAGAAATAATTAGTGGGATGATGTGGTGGCATGTGTGACCAGCTCCGCGGTACAACCCCACCCAACCTACCTAGCTAATTATTTCACTAATTATCCCACTAAGACCCTAGCCGCCGCTGTCGCGTCCTACACGTCCACCTCATCGCCGCCGCCATGAAGAGCTGGCATTGGATCGGAAAGGGCAAGCATGACCACGAGGCCGGCTCCTCCTATGGTCGACGCCGCTCCAGCAGGTCCTCGCTGCCCGCACCACCTGCTCCGCTAGCTTTTGAGACCGCTCCGCCGCCGGCCGGGCATCGGGACATGCTGTACATCCACATCGACGTCTGCCAGCGCTACTGGGAGATGGCGACGCCATTTTCGTGGTGAGATGTTCACCTGCCGAACAACTGGCATCTCTCCGCCGACCGCGTGCCCATCCCTCCAGTGCCCATGAGCGGCTGCACATGTCCCCATGTGGAACCCTGCTCTAGTGGGCCAGCGGTGGAACTGGTCGTGCACGGCGCCGGAGATGGCCGACTCAGTGGGTGTCGGCCCATGGTCAGCCATGCCGCCTCGGTCACCAGAGCAGGAGCATGAGTCATGGGAGGAGGTGGTGCAGGCACAACCGGCATCTCCGGTCTACTAGGGGCCACCAGCCCATCTTTGGCAGCCACCTCCCTTCGTGGACCTCACCGGCGACGACGACGAGCAGGACGACGGCTCTTGAAGACGACGGCGGCCACCGGTGGGGCCTATTTCTAGTTTTTTAATGTCTTCTCTTATGTTTTAGTTAGTTAAGACCTGTGTTAAACTTGGGTACTATGGATGTATGGACGTTCATGTTTATTTTTATGTTTTTCGTATTATTTGCAAGTTTATTTTTTTTGGGCAAAATATCGAAGTCCACAAATCTGGATTATTTGCAAGTTTATTTTGTTTTTTGGGCAAAATATCGAAGTCCACAAATCTGGACGGTTTGGGACGAGCCGTGCCAGTTGAGTGCACCCATGGCCGTACGACCGCAAGCGGACGGACGTGTCAATTTTCCTGCCCCGAATGGACGTAAATTGGAGACAAAGAGGACCATGTAAATTGTGTGGTTCCCCATTTTCATTTTGTAAATTGTGTGCCCATCTGTTCCCTCTCTATGTTTTCCATGAGCTTTGATTCATCTCTATGTTGGTAATGCCTTTCTTGTGTAGAGCAATCCTTTGGAAACCGAGAAAATCCACAAGCCAAATGTGTAACGTGGTTTATCAGGAGCAGACTTTAGACTAGCCCCTTTAATGGACCGACTTGCTGAGGTCTTCCTGCGGCACCGCGTACTAGGTCACAGTCATGGTCATCTCCTTCACATTGTATGAAGCACACCACTGCCACAGCCAGGTACACATCCACATGGGTACGAGGGTCCTTATCATCATCTGGAACAAACTTGCACTATCACATTCAGTTTCTGTAGTTTATCTCCAGCGACCAGAATGTTTACTCTGTGCTCACGGTTGGAGCTTAAGCAAACACCAACTAAAACCGGGGAACGAGTTTAGTTACTGTTACTCTGCTAAGTTAGCTATCTATAAATTGGAGCTACTTTTTTTCGATAAAGGGCGACTTTATTATCTCAAAATGTAGCATCAAGCGGATACAGAGCATTATAAGTAACACCCGGCCTTTGCATAACTAAAATGCACACAGCCAAATCCAAAAGTCTGACAAAAATTCATGGAATAAAAATCGACAAATCAGCGACAGTAGAGTCCTTTAGACCGACACTATGCCTATGTCGAAGAGGGTGGTGGATCGATCCGTAGGTTATGCTGCCAACCATGTTGGGAAAAAATCTCCGTAGCCACCTGCTCCAATCGCGTACACACCGCCATGAACAACGGTTGATACTCCGGCCGTTGTAGCATAGACCACGTACGTAGCGAGTGCGTACACCGGAAAATAATCTGTAGAGGAGAAGAATTTTTGTCATTAAAAACCAAATCATTTCTACATGGCCAAAGCGACCAAATTAAGGCATACGCTCCCACCCTTATTAGCGTTTTGAACCTATTTGTAATACCGTCCAACCAATGACCAAAAATATCGGCAACACTTGTGGGCGGATACAAATTTGACGCTATTTGAATGACTTACCACGTAGAATGTGCAAACTTGCATTAGAAAAAAAGGTGTTTGATTGTCTCGTCATGAGTACAAAAAGAACACTTCTTACTCCCTCGCCAGTTGCCCGTGCGAGGTTGTCTTTCGTTAACACAACTCCCTTACAAAGATACCACATGAAGATTTTCACTTTTAGTGGAATCTTAGACTTTCAAATTTTCTTATTATTACTCGTTGGTACCTCAGAATGCGTGAGTGCACGGTACATAGAGTCTACTGTGAAAGACCCTGATGTAGTAATGTTCCAGCGAAATACATCCCGACCTTGTGTCAGGTTAATTGAATCCAGCCGGGATAAAAGATTATGCCATGACACAAGTCGGGGGCCAATCAAATCCCGCCTGAACGAAATATTCGGCGGGGAAGAACCGAGCACGTGCGCAATAGTATTATTCTTATCGCGAGCGATGTTATATAAGGCTGGATATTGTTCTCTGAGACTAGCATTGCCTAGCCAGATGTCTTCTCCGACCCGTCCTTTATCGCGAAAGACCCAAAGTGAAAGAGATGTTTCTTTGCCACCATTAGGCCAACCCAAAAATGCGAGTCGCCAGGTTTTCAATATGTCTGGGATACCGCCTTTTGGCCTAGATACCTGTTGCGCAATATGGTTTGCCAAACATCATCCTCGATAAGAAGTTTAAATAACCATTTACTGAGAAGGGCCTCATTCTTGACCTGCAGGTCATGAATTCCAAGGCCTAAATTGGAGCTATTGGTTTGATTGCTTCTGTACCTATAAATTCATTGCCAATGGTTACATTTTCTTTATTTAATTTGTGGTTCCACAGTAGCTAATGTTGGTGATGGATTCAGTTAGTGTTGCCTCCACTAGGTGGGTACTGAAGATTTCTAGCTAGCCTCCGTTGTTGACGAGCAGGATGACCACAACAGGTTTAATGGTACGATCCCGCGTTCTCTCGATGCCCCACCTACTGCTGGTGAGTTCTTTGTGTGGTTGTCCATTTTCATGCTGTCATTTTGCATGCTCATTTGTTTCCTCTCAACTTTGATTTCCTCCGTACGCGGTTTATCAAAAACAGACTTTAGACTGGTCCCTTTAATGGACCGACTTGCTGAGTTCTTCCTGCGGCACGGCGTACGAGGTCATGGTCATGATCATCTCTTTCGCATGCATTGTATCAAGCACACCACTGCCACGTCCACATGGGCATGTACGAGGGTCGTCATCATCTGTTCTCACATGTTATCAATGAAAGCACACATCACATCCACAGGAACCCTTGGTGATAGGTTTAGCTACTGTCTGTTTAGATTTTTTACTACTGTCTATGCTCTTGGTGATGGATTCACTTAGCTCGGTTGCAAGCTATCAGTGGAGCTGGAGACTGAAGATGCCATTCCCAACCAGTTGAGTTTCTTGTGAGGTTCACCATCGAGTATGCCCATGTTTCTCTTGTCCTTTTTTGAGGTACCAGTTGGAGTTCGGAAAAGTCTTGACTTCTATCGATCACGTTTCTTCTAGCAGAGTGATGAACTAAAGCGAAAATACAGACTCACTAAATGGGATATTATTTGTCTACCGAAAGACCAAGGGGGTCTAGGTGTTGAAAATCTTGAGGTGAAGAACAAATGTCTTCTCAGCAAGTGGTTGTATAAGCTATCTGTAGAGACGGAGGCCACATGGGTGCAGATTCTGCGTAATAAGTACCTTCATTTCAAAACGTTGTCTCAGGTGACAGTGAGGCCGACGGACTCGCCTTTTTGAAAAGGACTGATGAGAGTTAAATCAGTTTTTTTCAATAGAACAAAGTTTATAGTTGAAAACGGTACCACTACTAGATTTTGGGAGGATACATGGCTAGGGGAAGCACCACTCGCGCTTCAATATCCTTCGCTTTATAGCATTGTTCAACGAAGAGACGCTTACGTTGCAACAGTACTTCAGTCCACTCCACTCAATATTCACTTCAGGAGGACGCTAGCTGGAAACCGTTGGGAAGTCTGGCTCCATCGCGTGAGAAGACAGATGGATGTTCAGCTTTCTCAACGGCCCGATCAGTTATGCTGGAAGCTAACTAGGAATGAAGAGTTTACGGTAAAATCCATGTATCTGGATGTTATCAACTCTAGCTCTATTCCTAGTTCGAAACATGTTTGGAAAGTCAAAGTACCTTTGAAAATTAAAGTGTTTATGTGGTTTGTACATAAACAAGTCATTTTAACAAAGGACAACTTGGCAAAACGCAACAGGACAGGATCTACAAGATGTAGTTTTTGTGATCGGGATGAATCCATCAAACACCTCTTTCTTGACGCCCTTTGGCAAAAAAATTGTGGCGGACGGTTCACATAGCCTTTAATATTACTCCTCCCAATACTAGCAGCACGTTATTTGGGACGTGACTTGACGGGATAGATTCCAAAACAGTGAGACACATTCGTGTATGAGTATGTGCTTTATTATGGGCAGTCTGGAACTGCAGAAATGATTTGGTCTTTAACAGAACAACAAACATTCATTTTTTGCAGGTTATCTTCCGAGCCACTGCGTTGATCCGTATGTGGTCGCTACTCACTCCGACGAAGGCCAGGAAGCGTATGGTTACTGGATCTATCTGATGGGAGATGGTAGCTCGGGCTATTTTCAACCGGTTTGGATGGCGGTTATGTAATAGGATAGACAATTAGTTTTTCTATCTTTCTTATGCCAGCCGGTTGTGGCTTTACTTTTCTTTTTGTTCTCTTTGTGAGCATTTTTCATTCTTTTGTTTTAGACATGACAACTTGTGTTGAACCTATTTGCTTATTAATAAGTATGGCCGTATGCATCATTTTGATGCAAAGGCCGAGGAGCTCCCCCTATTTGAAAAAAAAATGATGCAAGTTTGCGTGTTCATTTGTTTCCTCTCTTTGTGCAGAGGAAACCTTTGGAAACCCACAAAATCCACAAGGTAAATGTGTAACGTGGTTTTGTTAGGAATAGACATAGACTGGCCCTGGACTGACTTACTGATGTCTTCCTGCGGCATGGAGTATGAGGTCATGGTCATCTTCTTCACATTGTATATTGAGCACACCACTGCCACATCCACATCCGCATCCACACGAATCCTGTTCCAGTCATCCTTGGGTCAACTGTATGTTCGTAACCATTGGTATATATATGAAGTAAGGAAGGCAGTCATGAAAGTGGTACCTGCAACTACAAGAGAGGGCACTCCTGCCTGACCTGAATCTCTCTAGTGCAAGGTGTAGTGTAGAACTGTAGATCGATGATTGGCATCTTGCTGATATTGACCTGAATCTCTCTTGCTGATATTTCCACTAGGAAAGCCAACAACGCTGGCATCCGGAGTGGTAATAGGCCAGCACAACCCTGAGGGGAACTGGGCGCAACCATCCCATGCCGGCACGCTCGATGGCTGCCCAACGAGCTGTGGCTACCCCTTCGGCATCGGATCCAGGTGTTCCCGGGGTCCTGACTTCAACCTCACCTGCAACGACACCGTTCATCCCCCCAGACTGTTCTTGCGCGACGGCATCACCCAGGTGATCCTCTTTGATGATCTTAACTACATCGAGGCCTCCTTATCGCATACCATCCCCATGAAATCTGGTGTCAGTGCCTACAACTTCTCTTTGAAACCACCTAGGAGGTCCTTCTCTCTTGAGTCCATTGTTCTAAACATCACCAGTTGTGACCTGGAGGTATACTCTGTGGTAGACAATTTCACCATGTTGATATGCCGCACTGCGTGTCTGGATCCAAGAACCCCAGAGAAGGTGGCTATGTACAACTGTAAAAATACATTCGGATGTTGTCGCGTTGCCATTAATGGCTATGATAACGTCGGTTTTTAGTTCCAATTTGTCTACAACCATGGCAAAAGCAACATTGATCCACGCTCTAACCAGACCCCTCAACTGTGGGATAGAATAAGCATAACTACTGATGGGCCTGGTGGCTTTCTGCTATCGTGGCAGATAGTTGATCAATCCACCTGTGTTGCTGCCAAGCAAAACAGGACAAGCTATGCCTGCATCAGCGAGCATGCTGAGTGCAGCGACAGTACAACAAATTACTGTGACATCAAAGATGCGGAGTGCATCCACAGAAGACTTGGCTACAGCTGCATCTACAGCACTGGCTATTCAGGCAACCCATACATTCTACATGGCTGCTTGAAAGATGAAGGTAACCTTTCTTCCTAATCAGGTGACCAAATTTACAGGGGCTGTTAGGTACTCCATCCGTCTAGAAATAATTTGTTAGAGAAATGGATGTATCTAGACGTACTAGTTGTAGATGCATCCATTTTTTATCCATTTCTCCGACAAGTATTTCCAGACAGATGGAGTATATTTTACACATTGATACATGCTAACTTTTCACTGATCAAACTAGGGTATAATCCAATTATAAGCAGGGCTGATTGCACCCGTAAGTGTGGTAACACTAGTGTGCCATTCCCATTTGGCTTAGAAGAGGGTTGCTTTGCACACAAACAGTTCCACCTCAAATGCACAAATATGACGTCGTCAGCTGACCTCATGTTGTGGAATGATCAGGTCAGGGACATAAATATTCATGAAGGGGCCATTAACATCACCAATCAGCTACAGCGGGACCGTTACGCTGCAGATGGACTCTTTACATATTTACAGTCACGATTCTCCTCTTTGCTGTGGGTTGCTGCTAATCTAAGTTGCGCAGAGGCCGAAAAGAATAGTTCTAGATATGCTTGTGTCAGTATTGACAGCACATGTGTAGAAGTAAACACTGAATGGTTCTCTGCTGGTTACCGCTGCAAATGCTCGCAGGGCTTCCAAGGAAATCCATACGTCCAAGGTGGCTGTCAAGGTACTCCCTCTATCCTTTCTCTCTTCACTCTCACAGTCCTAGCTCCCCCATTGTTACTATCTATTTCTTAACTCTCTAAAATAAAATTGTACAGATGTATTAGGAGTGTTTTATTAAAGGACAGTGCTAACTTCCAGTTGACTGGAATTTAAGCAACAGATTCGTACGCCTCCCTTTCCTAGCTTGCATGCATGCATGTATTAACTTCATCTTAATTTATTTTTCTTGTGTGTGTCCACTGTCCACTAGCAGTTAATTAGCATCTACTAATTATATACATGCAGAAAAACAAAATTGATAATGTCATCAAAGATTTTTTCCAATGCAAAAATTCAAAATGTTTTGTAGCTTAAACCGTCGCTCCGATTGAAAAACCCTTTTTATATAAAAGATTCGTCGCGACGAGATCTTCGAAATAAGATCCCATATTAATATGTTCCGACGAATTTTTTTTGGGTCAAAAGTTATCACGTCCAGGCTAAGTAAGTTATCACGATTGTGATACATAAATTATCATGTTGTTTACACAAAAAATTACCGGCCATGAAAATGATTCCTTTAACCTTCTCTTCACATGCACATGCGTGCATGCATTGGAGGGAGATAAAAAAAAATCTGATGTCATCGTAGATTCTCCCCTGTTTCAAAACTTCAAAATATTTTATAGCTCAAACCGTCGATCCGATCGAAAACTCGTCACATAAAAAAAATCCATCGCGACGAGACCTATGAAACAGGATCCCTTGTTGATATGTTCCGATGACCTTTTTTCATACAAATAGTTACCGACCCTGGGCTAAGTAAGTTATCAGCTCTGATGTGTGTATATTATCATGTTATTTACACATGAGTTATCATCAACCTTTTTACCGGGGTAAAGTTACCACGGTGTTTGTGCGTGAGTTATCACGCCCGCGGTTCGTATATTACCACGCTATTTACACACAAGTTATCGAGGGTATGTTTTCAAACAACCTCATCCCCCGGCGGTCAAAAGTTACCACGGTGTTTATACATGAGTTTTATCAAGTTTACGATGCGTATATCACCTTACTATTTACACAGAAATTATCGGGAGAGGGTATGGTTTCAAAGAACTTCCTCACCTCCCTCAACCCGGAGCAAAGTTACAATGCTTTGACTAAGTAAGTTATCAGCTCTATTGTGCGTATATTACCATGTTATTTTTCCATATAAGTTACCCGTGTACGTTTGTCAACAACTTTTCTCTTGGGTCAAAAACGTTATCACGATGTTTGTGCGTGAGTTATCAGCCATGTTGTTTGTATTACCATGCATTAACATGGAAGTTGGTATATTCTCAACAACTCACCCACCCCGGGGCATGTTCTCAAAAACAAAATTCCCTGCAGTCAAAGTTACCGTGTTATTTGTACTTAAGTTATCAGGTACACGATGTGTATTTTATCATGCTATTTATGCAGAAGTTACCAGGGGTATATTTTTCAACAACTTTCTTTCTAGGTCAATTTTTGTGTGGTGTTTGTACATAAGATAACAAGTTTGCGATGCTTATATTACCATGTATCCACATGGAGATTGCCGGGTTGTGAACTTTTTTCCTTGAGTTAAAGTTATCATGTCCACGATCATAAATTATCATTTCATTCACACAAAAATTACCGAGTTATATTTCAAACAACTTTTTTTTTGCGGAAATATTTCAAACAACTTGTTTGTGCCTCCATAAAAATCTTCTCGCAACAGACAAAAGAAAAGTGACAAAAATATAATTTTTTTTGTTAGAAAATGAGCGAATAAAAATAGCCCAAAAATTGTAAAGGAACCACGTTACACGGTTTATGACCGGTGACAAGATCCAGAAAAAATCAAAAAGAAAATCCTGCCCGTTCCACAAAAATGCACTGCATTCGTAAAAAATAAAAGGTAGCTAAACCTAAATCTAATCACTAGCAATGAGTTGTCCTGATGGTAACGAGCCTAGAATTAATCGTTTATCCCAGGGTCAAAAGTTACCATGGCATTTGTAAGTGAGATATCAGCTCTGCATGTGTAAATTATCATGTTATTTACACAGTAATTACTGGGGTATGTTTTCAACAGAAAAAAAATCCCCGGTTTAAAGTTAACACTGTTTTTGCATGTAAAGTTATCAGATGTGCGATACGAAAATTATCATGCTATTCACAACAATAGTCATCGAAGAATGTTTTAACAACTTTTTTAGGGTCAAAGTTACCACATGTGAGGACTTAGGTTTGATTCTCACTGACTGCAACATTTTTTTTCATTTAAAAAATCTGTGGAAAACATGCAAGAACATATGAGATTCAGGCCTTAATTTTTCTTGAAAAAATCACTCGAGGACAGCGGCACCTCGATCCATATGGAATGGAAGCAGAATCCGCCTTTACATATGTACACAATCAACTTAACTACTAATCAAGCACTACATTGCGTTGTCACTCGTGAGGTTGATTTTTCGTTTGGATCTATCCCTATGTGACGAACATTCGGAAGTTAGATTTTACTAATAATTCCCCTATAATGAAACGGTTCCATCTCTATGCTTGGTACAACTAATGAGATGGAATGAAGTGGTTCCGTCTCGGTGTTTGGTTAGAGGGTAGGATGGAATTTTGTACTGTCTAAATTCAGTGCTAATACTAGCAGTAAACATCATTTAGCAACCACTAGTACGAAATTCGTCTCAACTAGTATCGATACTAAGCATTATTTGTCAAAAACTAGAGTAATGCATTCACTGTGCGCATATACACACATCGTCAGCGAGATGGAAGGAAGTGCCCAGCATCTACAATTCTGCACACATGTACACACGGCCGTCCAGGTAAGATGGATGTCCTCGACTTCTACTCGAAAGCTGCCGCAAGCCACCGAATTGTCCCTTCAATCAAGTTAGTGTGCTTCCCAACTCAACCACAACGCCAAAGTCCCTGCCGCCCGTGATTCGTCAGCCTTCCTTTGAGAAGCGCCGCCAGCGCTTCCATGTGAGGATCCGGCCAGCGCCCATCTCCTTCCACCCGAGGATCCCGCCAGCACCCGTCTCCTTCCGCCAATGCTCGCCTCCTTCCACCTCGTTGTCAGATCCTTGGCCGCGTGGAGACAAGCGGCAGGAGTGTGCCGGCGGTGAGAGATGAGGGGAGGATGGAGCGAGGTGAGAGATAAGACGAGAGGCAGGAGTGCTTGGTCGAGGGAGAGAAGGCAGAGTCGGGGAGATGGGGCGCGCGGTGAGCGGGAGGACGGCGGCGATGCCATGGAGCGGTTTGCGGCACGGGCGGGGAGCCAGCGAAGCATTATCTTTCACTAGGCGGTGGCAAAAAAATTGTAATATCAGCGAACTCTCATTTTGGAGCGTGATGGTCGTATGATCTAAAACGGATGGCATCCAGAGCATGCGGATCTGTTGCAAATCTACAGTCAGCAGGAATTTAGCTTTATCGTTTATTAAAATATATTGCAAGTTACTGTTAGTGATTTTGTTTGCTATTTCTAGTTTATTTTATTATTCCTGTCGCCAGGTTTCATTTAATTGGCTGATGTACTGTTTTATGTTAACTGAGTGATGATGTGGTTTGTTCCATGTTATATATTTTATCAACACGTCTTATCAAGATTTTGTTAATTTCAGATATTAAAGAATGCCTTCAACCAAACAAATGTAGAGAGATTTGCCATAATACCAAAGGAAGCTTCAGTTGTGGCAGGACAAAACAGCCTCTACTCTTAGGTAAGACTATATTATCGTTACATTTTTACGATTGACAAGCTAGAAGAGAAACCTAAAACAGCTTAATGCCTGCAGGTATAATTATTGGGCTGTTTTGTGGTTTTGGCATTCTACTACTGAGCTTGAGTGTAGTACTTCTCATTCGTAGATGGAAAAGAAATGTTCAAAAGCAGCTACGGAAAAATTATTTCCGGAAGAACCAAGGTCTTCTCCTAGAAACTTTGATATCATCTGATGAAACCGCAAATGGGAATACTAAGATTTTCTCGCTTGAAGAGCTGGAGAAGGCAACAAACAACTTTGATCCTACACGTATCATCGGCCGTGGGGGCCATGGCATGGTTTACAAAGGCATATTGTCTGATCAGCGTGTCGTTGCAATAAAAAAGTCTAAGATCATTGAGCAGTGTGAGATCAGTCAATTCATTAATGAGGTTGCAGTCCTCTCGCAGATAAATCACAGAAATATTGTGAAGCTCTTTGGATGTTGTCTTGAAACTGAGGTTCCACTGCTGGTGTATGATTATGTATCCTATGTCTCACTGTCTGAAGTTCTTCATGCAGATGCAAGTAATGATCTCTGTTTGTCTTGGGGTGAGTACTTAAGGATTGTCCTCGAAACAGCAGGAGCTCTGTCTTATCTCCACTCTTCAGCCTCCATTTCTATCTTCCATCGTGATGTAAAATCCTCAAATATACTCTTGGATGGGAACCACACAGCTAAAGTTTCAGATTTTGGTGCCTCTAGATTGGTTCCGATCGATCAAACACACATTGTTACGAATGTACAAGGTACATTTGGGTACTTAGATCCAGAGTATTTCCATACCAGGCAGCTGAACGGGAAGAGCGACGTGTACAGTTTTGGTGTGGTACTGGTGGAGTTGCTTCTCAGAATGAAACCTGTTTTCACAAGTGAATCAGGCACAATCAAGAGTTTGTCCAACTTTTTTCTCCAGGAGTTTCAACGAGGGAAGAATCACAAGTATTGTTAATTCCCAGGTCCTAGAGGAGGCAACTGAGGAAGAGATCAACAGTGTCGCCTCTTTGGCAGAGCGATGCTTGAGGCTCCACGGCGAAGAAAGACCCACCATGAAACAAGTGGAGACGGAACTGCAGACTTTACGAACAAATTATGTGAACTCACATCAAGCAGACACAAGAAATGAAGAGCAAATACAACCAAGTACAGTAACTCGAAGATGTAGAGCTGCTCGTCAATCTTCTGCGATGGGATTGGGCGAGAGAGCTGACATACGGTCAGGAGGCTGTTATAGCTTGGAGGAAGAGTTCATGGCATCTGCTAGCCTTCCACGCTAGATCTGTATGTTGAGCTCATAATAATGTATGTTTTTGTTTCACTTTTTTGAAAACTGATGCAATAATAGATGATTATGTTTCCACCTTTGTAAGCTCTGCGTGCAGTTGTATTGAAGGAGAAAACAATGTGCAAAGATTGTTATTGTAAGTCCATTTCTTTCCAGATAATTGTACGAGTTCATTGGTTGGAGTTGTACTTGTTTATGAAAATTGATTATTATGATCCGAGAAACTTGGCTAAAGATCTGGAGGCAAAACCCACATGGGAGGACAAGGTTGAGCACCATCAGGGTGGACACGGTCCGGGCCGGTCCGGTCCCTGACCGAGCCAGCGTTTGGACCGGCCACCGGCGGTCCGGACCGACCAACCCGGCGGTCTTGTTTTTAGGGACCGGACCGGCGGCGGCGAAGCCCGGGCCGGACCGAGCGGACCGGCCAGCAACCATCGGCGGCGACGTCCGTAGGTGCAACGGCGAGGTAGGCGACGTGCGCTGTACTGCGGCGAGGTGGACGACGTGCAGTGGAAGTGCGCTGGGAGGCGCGGCTGTTGTTTGATTGACTTTCGATATAGGCATGAACCTGCACACGATATATTCCTTATCAGTTTTTCTGTTGCATGCAAGTAATGTAGGTCGTGCATGAACCCATGATTTTCTCTGTGCCGGCCTTGCCATAATTAGTGGATCACATCTGACGTGAAGAAAGTTGTCAAATGACGCCATGATTTTTGGATCAAACCCATTTTCTCTCATACTTTCTATTTTCTGTTCGACTCAATAAAAGGAACGGCGGCGTGGGATCAATGACGCGAGATTATAGGAAGTCGTTGCTATTAAATTTAGCGCTTTCCAAAACAATATTGCACTTGCCTAATTTGTTGGATGCAAAAGTCACGGCCGATCATTTCTCCCACGATCCAAAAATCACGGCAGACGTTTCTCCCACGATTCGATTGGTGGATTGTGTGCGTGCGTGCTGTGCTGAAGCGGTTCCCGTCGCACTTGGTCTCTACCGCGAAAAGTGCTGCCATGGCCGAAATTAGTGCAACCGTACAACGGTTGGGGTCGATGGCATGGTCGAGAACTCCAGAGCGGCTGCGGTTCACACACGACAGCGACGGCGAGCGGCGGCAAGATGCTAGGACGACACGGGGAGATGAGAATGGAAGGAGAGGGCAATCTTGGAGACACGGTGGTTCACCAGAGGGCTGCCGGTGGCCGCGAAGATGACGACCGGCGGCGGCTGTCGCTGTGTTTTCTCCGTCCGCTCGGTCGGACCGGTTAAAGACCGGACCGGACCGACATTTTTTCGGGCCGAATTATGCAGACCGGACCGTCCAGTTTCAGTAGCGAGCCAGGACCGAGCGGGCCAAGACCGAACAGGCCACGAGCGGGCCGAAAAGCCCGCTCGGTACGTCCAGCCTGAAGCACCTCCACGTCATTGTCGATGCTTTCGTCCTCCTTATAGTACACGTCGGTACCATTGTTGGTTAAGCTCGTCAAGAACTCCCTGGCTCGTCAGGAACTCCTGGGCATAGGGCATGGTTGATTTACTCTCTGTACAATATTCACTTTACTAGTCTGCCCTTGGTTACAGGTTAAGCAAACACCAGCTTAAATTGGGGGATGGAACTCGGTTACTGTAGCCAGCTTGGTTGGGAACAACCAGGTTGCTTATCTTCGCTAGGTGGCACTGAAGATTGGCAGCCGGGTCTCACTGTCGATGGCATTCATTATCTATCTCTGCAGCTCGAACTACAAGCCAATAATGCAAAGCGGTTTATTCTGAATAAATGAGCTGGCTGTCAAATTCTTGTCATCACCCTCTTTGATGGGCTAGAATTTCCTGCACAAGAAGGCAGACATTGACCGACTTCACTCTGCGGCAGCAATACCATATAATATAAACCATGTCGTTACATCTATACCTATATCTGAAGAAAATTTTGAAACCCCCCCCCCCCCCACCCGCCCTGCGCGCTCCACCAAGGCGACTCGGGGGGAACCCTAGCCGCGCCGCCAGCCGCGCGTCCTAGACTGCGGCCCCTCGTGTCGCCGCGCGGAGGGGACGCCGGCGAAGTCTGCGCGGCCCCAAGGATGGTGGCGGCGGGGCGTTCTTGCTTCTGTGGCGTCAAGATGCGGGGCCATGGCCTCCCGGCGGCGCGGTGTGATTCCGCGGCGGGGCTTCTTCTCTCGCCCCGGCGCTCCCCTCTCTGGCCAGCTCTCATGTCCCCCGCGGCATCCTTTCCCTCCCTAGCTACGCGCACGAGAGTGGCGGTTTTGGCCATGGGGGCCACGACGGAGGGATCCCGGCGCCCGCTGCGTTGGCGTGCTGCGTCTTCCTTCTCTGGGCAGCGACCGTGCGTGCACGGTCGCTCTCTCTGCGCGTGCGCTATGCGAGGTGCGCTTGTGGATGCTCCATGCGTTGGTGCTGCAGGCGGGCCCAATCTGGGCCCCACGTGGGCCTGCAACCGCTCTGCTTGGTGGTGGTGCGGATCTCCTCATCTTCGACGACGCGACGGCCTGCACACGGTGGATCTAGTCGTCGCTGTTGCGGCCTGGTAGGCGTGGGCGTGCGTTTTCCGGTGTCCAGCTTACCGGCCCTCTCGTAGCGCTTCGACCCCGCGTCCCACAAGCTGCGTTCTTCCGCTTATTGGGTTCGTCGACGTTTTGGCGCTCGCCCTGGCGCTCTTAGCGCGCTCTCTTCCTCTTCCTGGCTTGTAGGCTGTGATACGTCTCCATCGTATCTACTTTTCCAAACACTTTAGCCCTTGTTTTGGACTCTAACTTGCATGATTTGAATGGAACTAACCCGGACTGACGCTGTTTTCAGCAGAATTGCCATGGTGTTATTTTTGTGCAGAAATAAAAGTTCTCGGAATGACCTGAAACTTCACGGAGAATATTTTTGGAATTATAAAAAATACTGGCGAAAGAATCAAGACCAGGGGGCCCACACCCTGTCCACGAGGGTGGGGCGCGCCTCCCCCCCTGGGCGCGCCCCCTGCTTCGTGGGCCCCCTGGTGCTCCACCGACCTCAACTCCAACTCCATATATTTCACGTTCGGGGAGAAAAAAATCAGAGAGAAGGATTCATCGCGTTTTACGATACGAAGCCGCCGCCAAGCCCTAAACTCTCTCGGGAGGGCTGATCTGGAGTCCGTTCGGGGCTCCGGAGAGGGGAATCCGTCGCCGTCGTCATCATCAACCATCCTCCATCACCAATTTCATGATGCTCACCGCCGTGCGTGAGTAATTCCATCGTAGGCTTGCTGGACGGTGATGGGTTGGATGAGATTTATCATGTAATCGAGTTAGTTTTGTTAGGGTTTGATCCCTAGTATCCATTATGTTCTAAGATTGATGTTGCTATGACTTTGCTATGCTTAATGCTTGTCACTAGGGCCCGAGTGCCATGATTTCAGATCTGAACCTATTATGTTTTCATGAATATATGTGAGTTCTTGATCCTATCTTGCAAGTCAATAGTCACCTACTATGTTGATGATCCGACCACTCCCGGTGATGACCGTAGTTTGAGGAGTTCATGTATTCACTAAGTGTTAATGCTTTGGTCCGGTACTCTATTAAAAGGAGGCCTTAATATCCCTTAGTTTCCAATAGGACCCCGCTGCCACAGGAGGGTAGGACAAAAGATGTCATGCAAGTTCTTTTCCATAAGCACGTATGACTATATTCGGAATACATGCCTACATTACATTGATGAACTGGAGCTAGTTCTGTGTCACCCTATGTTATAACTGTTGCATGAGGAATCGCATCCGACATAATTATCCATCACTGATCCAATGCCTACGAGCTTTTCACATATTGATCTTGTTGGGGAACGTAGTAATTTCAAAAATTCCTACGCACACGCAAGATCATGGTGATGCATAGAAAACGAGAGGGGAGAGTGTTGTCTACATACCCTCGTAGACCGATAGCGGAAGCGTTATGACAACGCGGTTGATGTAGTCGTACGTCTTCACGGTCCGACCGATCAAGCACCGAAACTACGGCACCTCCGAGTTCTAGCACACGTTCAGCTCGATGACGATCCCCGGACTCCGATCCAGCAAAGTGCCGGGGAAGAGTTCCGTCAGCACGACGGCGTGGTGAAGATCTTTGATGTTCTACCGTCGCAGGGCTTCGCCTAAGGACCGCTACAATATTATCGAGGATATGGTGGAGGGGGGGAACGTAGCAGAAATTCAAAATTTTCTACGCATAACCAAGATCAATCTATGGAGTAATCTAGCAACGAGGGAAGGAGAGTGCATCTACATACCCTTGTAGATCGCTAAGCGAAAGCGTTCAAGTGAACGGGGTTGATGGAGTCGTACTCGCCGTGATCCAAATCACCGATGATCCTAGCGCCGAACGGACGGCACCTCCGCGTTCAACACACGTATGGTTCGGAGAGACGTCTCCTCCTTCTTGATCCAGCAAGGGGAGAGGAGAAGTTGAGGGAAAACTCCGACAGCACGACGGCATGGTGGTGATGGAGCTCGTGGTTCTCCAGCAGGGCTTCGCCAAGCACTACGGAGGAGGACGAGGTGTTGGAGGAGGGAGAGGGCTGCGCCAGGGGAAGGGTGAGGCTGCCCTCTCTCTCCCTCACTATATATAGGGTGAAGGGAGGAGGGGGAGGCGCCCTAGGGTTCCCTAGGGGAGGGGCGGCGGCCACAGGGGAAACCCTAGATGGGTTTGGGCGCCCCCACCCCCTAGGAAACTTGCCCCCCAAGCCGGGAGGGGCGGCTGCCCTAGGGGTGGCGCCCCCACCTCTCCTGGTTACGTGAGATGGGGTGGGAGGGGCGCTCAGCCCCTTAGTGGGCTGATGGGCCCTCTCCCCTTGGCCCATAAGGCCCCCCAACGCTTGCCGGGGCCTCCGAAACCCCTTTCGGACACGCTTGTCATCACCTGGTACCCCCGGAACAATTCCGGACTCCAATACCCTTCGTCCAATATACCGATCTTCACCTCCGGACCATTCCGGAGCTCCTCGTCATGTCCGGGATCTCATCCGGGACTCCGAACAACCTTCGGTAACCACATACTATTCCCATATCAACTCTAGCGTCACCGAACCTTAAGTGTGTAGACCCTACGGGTTCGGGAACCATGCAGACATGACCGAGACCACTCTCCGGCCAATAACCAACAACGGGATCTGGATACCCATGTTGGCTCCCACATGCTCCACAATGATCTCATCGGATGAACCACGATGTCGAGGATTTAATCAATCCCGTATTCAATTCCCTTTGTCCAGCTTGTACTTGCCCGAGATTCGATCGTCGGTATCCGATACCTTGTTCAATCTCGTTACCGGCAAGTCTCTTTACTCGTTCTGTAACACATCATCCCGTGATAACCTCCTTGGTCACATTGCGCATATGATGATGTCCTACCGAGTGGGCCCGGAGATATCTCTCCGTCACACGGAGTGACAAATCCCAGTCTCGATTCGTGCCAACCCAACAGACACTTTCGGAGATACCCGTAGTGTACCTTTATAGCCACCCAGTTACGTTGTGACGTTTGGCACACCCAAAGCATTCCTACGGTATCCGGGAGTTGCACAATCTCATGGTCTAAGGAAATGATACTTGACATTAGAAAAGCTTTAGCATACGAACTACACGATCTTTTTGCTAGGCTTAGGATTGGGTCTTGTCCATCACATGATTCACCTAATGATGTGATCCCATTATCAACGACATCCAATGTCCATGGTCAGGAAACCGTAACCATCTATTGATCAATGAGCTAGTCAACTAGAGGCTTACTAGGGACATGGTGTTGTCTATGTATCCACACATGTATCTGAGTTTCCTATCAATACAATTATATCATGGATAATAAACGATTATCATGAACAAGGAAATATAATAATAACCAATTTGTTATTGCCTCTAGAGCATATTTCCAACAGTCTCCCACTTGCACTAGAGTCAATAATCTAGTTCACATCGCCATGTGATTAACACTCACAGGTCACATCGCCATGTGACCAACATCCAAAGAGTTTACTAGAGTCAATAATCTAGTTCACATCACTATGTGATTAACACTCAATGAGTTCTGGGTTTGATCATGTTGCTTGTGAGAGAGGTTTTAGTCAACGGGTCTGCAACATTCAGATCCGTATGAACTTCGCAAATCTCTACGCTATATTTGGAGCCATTTCAAATAACTGTTCTACTTGGAGCTATTCTAAATTGTTGCTCCATTATACGTATCCGGTATCTCTACTCAGAGCTATCCGGATAGGTGTTAAGCTTGCATCGACGTAACTCTTTACGTCGAACTCTTTATCACCTCCATAACCGAGAAACATATCCTTATTCCTCTAAGGACAATTTTGACCGCTATCTGGTGATCTACTCCTAGATCACCTTTGTACCCTCTTGCCAGTCATGTGGCAAGGCACACATCAGGTGTGGTACTCAGCATGGCATTCCGTATAGAGCCTATGACAAAAGCATAGGGGACGGCCTTCGTCCTTCCTCTTTCTTCTGCCGTGGTCGAGCTTTAAGTCTTAACTTCATACCTTACAACTCAGGCAAGAACTCCTTCTTTGGCTGATCCATCTTGAACACCTTCAAGATCATGTCAAGGTATGTGCCCATTTGAAAGTACCATTAAGCGTTTTTGATCTATCCTTATAGATCTTGATGCTCAATGTTCTAGTAGCTTAATCCAGGTTTTCCATTGAAAAACACCTTTCAAATACCCTATATGCTTCCAGAAATTCTACATCATTTCGATCAACAATATGTCATCACATATACTTATCAAAAATGTCGTAGTGCTCCACTCACTTTATTGTAAATACAAGTTTCTACAAACTTTGTATAAACCATAAACTTTGATACTCCATCAAAGTGTATATTCGACTCCGAGATGCTTGGCTCTAGTCCATGGAAGGATCGGCTGGAGCTAGCATACCTTTAGCATCCTTAGGATCGACAAAACCTTTCTGATTGTATCACATAAGCCTTTCCTTACGAAAACTGGTAATCACGCAATATCACATTCCCTAAAATTGTGTACCTGTTGGGCATATTTTGACTTTCCACAAAGACATTAATCTAGCATGACAATCCCCTAGGAGTATCCCTTAGCTTGAAAATTAATCTAGAAGATCTGTAGACAGTAGACCTGAAAAACATGTCACATAAGTCATTTTAAGTTTGAAGGCAAAAGTCTAGATCAGCCCCTGAGGTTTGCGGCCAAGTCAGCATAACACCCTGAGATTTAAAACTGTCTAAGCAGGACCCCGATAGTAATTCCGTTTTTTTTTACATATGTACATGTTTGTGTCTTTTGTGTGCTTATAAATTTAATGAAAAAGGATATTTTTGTGGCCTGGAAAATAAAATTGGTGCTCTAGAAGCAGTTTTTGAGTAAAAATCTTTGTCCTTTAACACACGATGCAAAAGTTATATTTTTTCAATGCAAATTTAAAGGTACACTAGAGACACGAACATGTATGGGGGCGGCACGGGTGTTCCCGTGGGTTGCGGGGTGACAAGCGGGTTCGGATGCTTTTTTATTCTTTACACTGGTTTCATAGATCTACCCTACATATATTTAGGAGAAGTATTATACGCACCTCAGACACACCTATCTGAACCGGTGGTTTGCTTTGAGATACAGTTTTACAATGTTTTCCATTTTACTGTTAACGGCTCTGTCGACTAAAGTAACGGTTCTTCACGAAAATGGACATGGTTTCGAACATGTTAGAATGCATAATTACTAAAACTGACTATGTTAATTTCAGATGTTGATGAATGCCTTCAACCAAATATTTGCAAGGGGCTCTGCCATAATACAGAAGGAAGCTTCCATTGTACGGAATGTCCTCACAAAACTGAGTATGATTCAGCAAAAATGCAGTGTACGACGAGGAAACAACTGACTCTGCTTTTAGGTAAGACACTATGATGTATGTTATATTTCTGATAGAGAAGATGGCATAGCACATTAATTTAAAGAACTTAATGCCTAGGTATAATTATTGGGTTGTCTTGTGGATTCGGTGTTCTACTTCTGAGCTTCAGTGCATCACTTCTCATTCGTAGATGGAAAAGAAATGTTCAAAAGCAACTACGAAAAAAATATTTCCAGAAGAACCATGGTCTTCTCCTAGAAACGTTGATATCATCTGATGAAACTGCAAATGAGAATACTAAGATTTTCTCGCTAGAAGAGCTGGAGAAGGCAACAAACAACTTTGATCCTACACGTATCATTGGACGTGGGGGCCACGGCATGGTTTACAAAGGCATATTGTCTGATCAGCGTATTGTTGCAGTAAAAAAGTCTAAGGTCATTGAGCAGTCTGAGATCAGTCAATTCATCAATGAGGTTGCAGTGCTCACTCAGATAAACCACAGAAATATTGTGAAGCTCTTTGGATGTTGTCTCGAAAGTGAGGTTCCACTGCTGGTGTATGATTATGTATCCAGTGGCTCACTGTCTGAAGTTCTTCATGCAGATGAAAGTGTTGGTTTTTCTTTGTCTTGGGGTGATTACTTAAGGATTGCCCTGGAAACAGCAGGAGCTCTGTCTTATCTCCACTCTTCAGCTTCAATATCAATCTTCCACCGTGACGTGAAATCCTCAAATATACTATTGGATGTGAACTACACAGCTAAAGTTTCAGACTTTGGTGCTTCTAGATTGGTTCCAATTGATCAAACACATATTGTCACAAATGTGCAAGGTACATTTGGGTACTTAGATCCAGAGTATTTCCATACCAGGCAGCTGAACGGGAAGAGCGACGTGTACAGTTTTGGTGTGGTACTACTGGAGCTGCTCCTTAGAATGAAGCCTGTCTTTACAAGTGAATCAGGCACAATCATGGGCTTGTCAAGCTATTTTCTCGAGGAATTCAATGAGGGAAGAATAAAAGGTATTGTTAATTCCCAGGTCCTCGAGGAAGCAACCGAGGAAGAGATCAACGGTGTCGCCTCTCTTGCAGAGCGGTGCTTAAGACTGAGTGGTGAAGAAAGACCCACCATGAAACAGGTGGAGACGGAACTGCAAACTCTATGGGCAAAACAGATGGACTCATCTCAGGTAGATACCAGGAATGAAGAATAGAGGCAACCAAGTTCGTTAACTCAAAGATCTAGAGCTGCTCGCCAATCGTCTGCGACGGTATTGGGCAAGAGAGTCTACGTACGGCCAGAAGACAGCCAACAACGCTATAGCTTGGAGAGAGAGTTCATGTCATCTGCTAGTCTGCCCCGCTAGATATGTTTGCTGAGCTCATAATAATGGGTGTTGTTATTTCCCCTTTTGTAAACTAATGATGACTAGGCTTGTACTATAGGCAAACGGTGCTGCAGAAATTGCTACAGTAAGCCGGTTTATGTTTAGACAATTACATGCATCATGATTGTACGAGTTTTCTGATTGGAATTATACTTGTTTATGAAAATTATTATATTGCCGTGTGCATTGTATCGATCTGATGTTGAAGGCATTTTGTGGATTATGTTGGTAGTGATTCTGAGCCCTCCATGCCCCAAGGTGAGCCAGGTTCTTTGGCTCAATAAATTGTAAGTCAATATAAGTCCAGATATGTTTATTAGCCATGTTGTGGAAGCTGGAAGTATGTTCGATGTTGTGTTGTTTTATTTATTAGTCCAATCATATGAATGTGAGGACTCCCGTCCCCAAGATGGGTTATTTGATTCAGTAGTAGGCCTAGCTTAAGTTTTCTTTCCTTCCTGTTTTTTAGTCATTAATTTGTCGTTTTGTCACCGCTGCCATCGGTGGTTTGTACACATTTTCATGCTTTATTGACATGTGTTTATTGTGGACATATTCCCTCTCTCTACAACATTCGGTTCACATTGTTTTCGGGATCATGGTTGCATTCTAAGAACACAACATCCTTGCCGCGGTTTCAGGAGGAAGTTCCGGGGGGTCATTTATAGATAAAGCAAACATATCTTTTTTGAATGGTTTGCTTTCCCCTTTTATTCCATTTCTGGGAACTTCTATTTTTTGGGCCAGTCTTTTTTCCCTTTTTTGTTCTAGTTACTAGCAAACATGTCCGTGCGTTGTAACAGGAGAAAAAAACCTCATACACACACACACACACACACACACACACTCGACAACATTAATAAATACCTTGAAATCTTTCATGGTGTCACGCAACAAGCAACATGATAAGTGATTAAGGTAGGATGATTTTTGTAGTGTACAGTGTACTCAAGGAGTTTACAATTCATTATACAACAGAAATATCTACATAGTTGCTAGTATATGTTTACATCTTTGTTGTCGTTCCTCCTCAGTTATGCCTAACAAATACTGCATTAGGATGGAAATAGCAAAACAAAAATAGTACCATATAAAGAAGGCATTAATTAAGGTAGCATACTAGATATAATTTTTAAAATGATTAACATGTAAGGTAATATTATATTTAGAATCTACATATTTTTTGGACGAATTTTCATATATAACATATTAGATTTGGAGTTAGGGTTTGAAAGAAACGAATATTTTTAAAAGTATTTGGTCTCATAAAAAAAGAAAAAAAAGAGAAAAGTCAAACAGAGAGTAACTAGGCCAAACTAAACGGCGATTGCGCGAGCCATCTATATTCTACGCTCACCAAAAATTCTGAAAGAAAAGGAAGAAACAATGGAGAAGCTCAAGCCATTGTGATAGTTGTGTGGTCGTGACACTTAAGGGGGATTGCCTCTTTTTTTTAACTTGTGGCACACTTTATTCAACTCAAATAAGGGATACATCAGAAACAAGTTCAGCTAGAATAAACTGTGGAGGATCATTATCCCACGAGATTACATAATTAGAATCGTAACAACATCTAGCTAACTTGTGTGCCACTTGGTTTGCCCCTCTTGAACAATGAGCATAAGATACAGACTCAATTCTTTGAGCTAATATAAAGCAATCACTCAAAATCGCCGAATAAAGACTCAGAATGTCCACTTCCCCCTTGCATGCTAAGATAATTTCGAGGCAGTCTGATTCAAAAATGATATTGGAACATCCAAGTTGGTCTGCAAGCATCATACCATTTTTCAATGCCATCGCCTCCTATTAATCTAAAGCAACGTCAGATGTAACATTTTTAAAAGAATGAATCGTTTTTTCCACTTACCGGTGGCATGGTGGGTAATTATTAACAACTGTCGGGGCAATATAATGACGGATGGGCATAAGCACTAATCACTTTATAAGTACTTGCAAAATGGCATGTGTGTTGCAACGGGAGAAACAAAATCATAATCTCCAATCGCCATGATCATATTTTGCTGAATCACCAAGATACACTATCACTCTCATTTTTATAAAATCAGGAGCAACTTTTCAAAATCATGATTTTTTTGAAAATTATGAAAATATTTGAAATTGTGAACATTTTTCAAATTCGTGAACTTTTTTACAAGTTTTCAAACATTTTCAAAAATCATGATTATTTTATACTATTTGAAATATATTTTAAAGTTGTGGAAAATATTTAAACATTTTTCTTGAATTGGCAAACATTTCTAGGATTCACAATATTTTTTGGAAAATTGGGGGAATTGTTTTCTGAAATTCGTAGATATTTTTTTAATATAATGAACATTTATTAAAATGAATGGTTATTTAATGAATCAGCAAACATTTTATGAATCTATAGACTATTTTGTACGTCCAGAATAATTTTTGAATTTCTAGGACATTTTTCAATTCGTGAACATTTTTTGAATTAGCGAAACTATGTTCAATTTCATTAATATGTTTTAAGACACGAATGTTTTTTTAAATCAAGAACATTTTTTATTTTCTGAATATCTTTTTTTGAAATTACGAACATTTTTTTGAATATGCAAACATTTTTTTAAATCACAAACATTTTTCGAATCCACAAACATTTAGAATTATTAAACTTTTATTTCAAGCTTTTATTGTTTTTGAAATTTCCAGAACTTTAATGAAGTCTCAAATTATTTAATGTATTAAAAAATGAAGACAGAAAAGGAAAAAAACAGGCTACCTGGACAGGGGCCGGCCCAAACAGGCGCGCTGTGTGCTTTTCCAGCACGCAGAGTGCAGTATAGGGGGAGCAACTAGTTAACGAGCGCTCCTTCAGGAGCCTCGCAACGATTAGCGCCACTTGGCGCGCTCTCAGCCATTCGCCACGTGTCGCGCTCTGGACGCTCCCTTCGGATTTTGTTTTTTTATTTTTCCGCACGCGTTTTCGGCTTTTTAAACGGGTTTTTTCCGGGTTTTTTCGATGTTTTGGTTTTCTCCCGGTCTTTCTTAGCTTTTCGATCAAAATTTTTTTTTTGCGAAAAAACGTGTTTTTTTCCTTTCGCGAAAGTCATGGTTTTTCTTCCGCGAGAGGCACGGTTGTGATTTATCGAGAGTCAGGGCCGTGCCTTTCAGAAATGAAAAAAAAACGCGTTTTCTGTTTTTTTCTTTCGCGAGAGTCACGGCTTTGCTTCCGCGAGAGGCACGGTTGTGCTTCCGCGGGAGTCACGGCCGTGCCTCTCGGAAAGGGAAAAACAAAATGCGTTTTCTGTTTTTTTTTCTTCCGTGAGAGTCACGGTTTTGCTTCCGCGAGAGGCACGGTTGTGCTTACGCGAAAGTCACGGCCGTGCCTCTCGGAAAGGGAAAAAATACGCGTTTTCTGTTTTTTTCTTTTACGAGAGTCACGGTTTTGCTTTCGCGAGAGGCACGGTTGTGCTTTCGCGAGAGTCACGGCCGT
This sequence comes from Triticum urartu, assembly GCF_003073215.2. NCBI lineage: Eukaryota > Viridiplantae > Streptophyta > Magnoliopsida > Poales > Poaceae > Triticum > Triticum urartu. The sequence continues at coordinate 174,367,122 of NC_053026.1, read as the reverse complement.
GCCTCTCGGAAACGAAAAAAAAACGCGTTTTCTGTTTTTTTTTCCTTCCACGAGAGTCATGGTTTTGCTTCCACAAGAGGCACGGTTGTGATTTCGCGAGAGGCACGGGCGTGCCTCTTTCGGAAAGGGAAAAAAACCATGCTCCCGGTTCGGTTTTTTCGCCCAGTTTTTTCGTCCGGTTTTTTTCGTGAAAAAAAGTTCGTCAAAATTTATCAACATGGGATCTAGTTTTGAAGATCTCGACGCGAGGAATCCAATGGTGAAAATGGTTGGAGATTTGGACGCACGGTTTAAGAGATAAAACGTTTTGAATAAACGAATCTACGAAAAAAGGGAAAACTCCCAGGTTGCGACAAGTGGCGCGCTGCATGCGCGCCACTTGTCGCGATCTGGAAAAGTGGAGTGTTCATTGCAACTAGTACTCCTTAATTAGTAATTTCGTAGTATAGGAGGTTTCAACTGCAAGGGCCCGCCCAGGCGGGAATTCCATGTGTGAACCTTTTTGTGTCACTTATAGGTGGTATGAGTGGGTAATATTTCATAACTTTGGGGCAATATATGTGACGTACCGCAGGTAGCACTTATGACTTTCTAGATACTAGCAAAATAGCTCGTGCGTTCCAACGGGAGAAAAAGTACCACACAATAACCATGACTAAAGACCCCAATAGGTCGATGTCCTTTATTTCAACATGGCATCTTATCAGTCTTGCCATTTATCCTTCTTCCCGCTCTCGCCGACGGACATGCATGATCATAGATAGTTTCTTTCATCTTTATTTTGTTTTTGTTGAGGTGTTCATTTTTAATTTGAATCGGCGCCGGTACGAAAAAAACAGGTCGTACACTATTGATTAATGTTGCATCCTAAAAAACATTTTAAAAATTATTAACATGTGAAACAACATCATACTTAGATTCTACGCATTTTTCTAATCAATTTTAATATATAACATGTTAAAATTGGAGTTGGGGTTTGAAAGATATGATTATATTTTTGAAGTGTTTGAATATGTCCCTAAGCAACATGTAAAAATGATTCACATGTAAAAATAACATCATATTCATATTCTGCACATTTTTCTAATCAATTTTCATGTATAACATGTTAAAATTGAGTTACAGTTTAAAAGATATGAATATTAAAAAATGTTTGAATCTAAAAACATGGTAACCAAACAACCACTTAGAGATGCCCTGCCTAGCGATTCCTGAATATATTCTTTTTAGAATGAAAATGGTACCTAGAAGAGAAGCCCGACTATGGACTGCAGTATGGGCTTTGGTCAATACTCGGCTTGGAAACAGGACTAAGTCACGAGGGCCCAACCCAGTTCGCGGCGACCAGTAGTTTCTTCTCTTTCTTCTTCCTCCCCCACCGCGGCCTCCTCCTCCCGCCGCCGGCGCCGTCTCGCCGCCACCTCCTCCGCCTCCTTGCTCCCCCACCAACCTAACTTTCAGTCTCCGCCCACCATTCCGCGGCGTGGGCGTGAGAGCCAGGAGCGATATGCATCCTGAGAAGAGATCGAGCCATCTCTCATTGGGTTTCTCTTCACTTCTTCCGATGAATCGACAGGTGCTCGTTTCCTGTTACTCTTTCACTAGATTATTCCGTGCCTGTACGAGATCTCGCGCGATTAGAATTTGTTTACTTTGTGATGCCCTCGGTTGCAGCTTCGGCGAACAACAGCTAACAGTTCAGTTACTGTTACTTAGCTCAGTTAGTTTATCTACTATAGATTGGAGTTACTGGTTTTACTTGGTATCCATGTACAGGTGCTCATTCTGAATCTATAAATTCATCTCCAGCGGGTAGAGTTTTTAACCTCGGTCACAGGTAAAACGAGCACCAGCCATGGTCCTATGGATTCAGTCACTGTCACTTAGCTCGACTCGGGACCAGGCGCGGACTGAAGATCATTGCTAGCAGGATGTCACAGTTGATGAGCAGGATGGCATTCAACAACTGGTTGCGTGGGACTGGAGTAATTAAGTTTGGCATGAAATTCCTGTCACGTCAGTAATCCTTTTCTCCATGAAGCATAAAGCTTTATTTAGCCAGATGATGCAGTGCGGTTTATTCTGAGAACAAATGAGCCGGCTGTCAAAGACTTTCAATGACCCATTTGATGGTCTAGAGTAACCCGCACAAGAAGGCAGCATTGACTGACTTGCGAGGTCGCTGTGAGGCAGCACAACCACAAAAAGGTAGCAGTGCATTATAATGTGGCCAAATCAACCACATCAACGTCCTCTCAAGTCTCAAAATCAGTTGCTACTTTTCTTTTTCTCCCCTCATGCATGTCTTCTTACTTGGGCTAGAATTATCTGCACCAAAAGCCAAAAGGTATTGACTGACTTACAAGATCAGCTGCAGCATAGCCACAAGAAAAGTAGCTGCGTAATTTAATGTGGCCATTGCGATCTCACTTTCACATCGCATCAAACTCACCACAGCCACAGCCACAGCCACATCCACAGGAATCAAAGTGCAACTATGCAACCATTAGTATGCAGAATCAAAGCTGGCATGACTTGATAAGAAATTCCCTGAGACATACGCTGTATACACTATAAAAATGCCCATATATTCTCCCCCTAATAGAATCCCCACACCTGCAAAGTTGCAGTGCTGCCTGACCTGAATTTCTTGAGCGAAGTTGGGAGCTGTGCCTGTAGATCATGGACATCTTGCCGGTGATCTATGCACTACTCCATTTGTTGGTACTCCAGTTATTAGGAAAGCTAACTGCGCTAGCATCTGGAGTTGTAACAAGCCACAACTCCGAAGGGAACTGGGCGCCTCCATCACTTGCTATGCTCGATGGTTGCCCGAAGAGCTGTGGCATTCTGAGCTTCGACTACCCCTTCGGCATCGGATCCAGGTGCTCCCGTGGGCCTGACTTCTACCTCACTTGCAACGACACTGCTCAGCCCCCCAAACTCTTCTTGCACGATGGCATCCTCGAGGTGATCGAGGACATCGTAGTTGGTACAGATGGTATTTCCACGTACAACCCTGGAAGATTTATCTACACGATGTTTCAATGTACCATCCCCATGAAATCAGGTGTCCGTGTGTACAACTTGACATTGAAACCGCCTGGGAAGTCCTTCAGCTTTTTGCACACCTTGCTAAACATCACCGGTTGTGATCTGGATGTGTACTGGGTCAAGGGAAATGCTAGCACAACCATGCGCGTCTGCCGGACTACATGCCCAGACCATGGGATCACAGAGACAGGGGCTAGGGAGACCTGTAACGGCATCGGATGTTGTCGCTTTGTTATGGACAGCATTGTCGACACTGTTGAGCTCAAATTTGTCCATGACCAAAACAGAAGTAACGGCCGAGCACACTCTAACGGGACCTCTCTACTGTGGGATAGAATCAGCATAACTAGTTATGGGAGTGATATGGTATGGAATATAGTGGATCAGCCCAACTGTCTTAGCACCATGCACAACAGGACGGCCTATGCCTGTATCAGCAAGCATTCAGAGTGCTTCGATGTAGGTGTCGCATCAAGCAATGGCTACAACTGCAATTGTAACCAAGGTTATACAGGCAACCCCTTCATTCAGGATGGCTGCTCTAGTGACAAAGGTAATTTCTTTTCCTAATCAAGCAAGCAAATATACAACTGCTGTTAGCTATTTTGGGACTGGAATTGGAATACGTGCTAACCTTTTATTGATCAATCAGGGTATAATCCAGTTCAGAGCAAAGCTCGATGTACTCGTTGGTGCGGTAACATTAGTATGCAATTCCCATTTGGATTTGAAGAGGGTTGTTTTGCAAGGGACCAGTTTCGCCTCAACTGCACAAATGTGACGTCATCAACTGTTTTCTGGTGGGGGCGTCAGGTAATTGACATAAATGTTGATGCAGGGACCATAAATTTCACCGAACCGGAATCAGTAGAGATGTTTCTAGAGAACAGTCTTTTTGTTAGATCTGGGTCATCTCTGCAATGGGTTGCTGCTAACTTAAGTTGCATAGAAGCCCAACAAAATAGGTCTGGATATGCTTGTGTGAGTACCAACAGCAAGTGTATGGAAGTAAACGCTGGAGAAGCATACATGGGTTACCACTGCAAATGCTCAGATGGCTTCCAAGGAAATCCATACGTTCAAAGTGGTTGTCGAGGTAGTCACAATCTATCTCTAGACTCTCTAAACTGAAGTTGTACAAATATATCCAAAGACATGTGTTATTTAAACAATTATGATGCATTATTATTGTACACTGAAAATACTTCTCTGTATCTATTATGTTTCATCTTATTTTGGAGGGATATCTATTATGTTTCATCATTCATGTACATTTCGTTTGAATTGATTATGTCTGTATTCCGTGTTAACTGGATAATGTATTCTGTTCAATATTATATATTTTATCGATGCATTTTATCAAGATTTCGTTATTTTCAGATATTAATGAATGCCTTCAACCAAACAGTTGTAAAGAGATCTGCCATAACACAGAAGGAAGCTTCAATTGTACTGAATGTCCTTACAAGACACAGTATGATCCATTTAAAATGCAGTGTACTAGGACAAAAGAGCGGACTCTGCTCTTAGGTAACATTATTATTGTCATCTTTATGATAGACAAGATAAAACTGAAACTTAAAAAAGTTTAATGACTGCAGGTATAATTATTGGGCTATCCTGCGGTTTTGCTATTCTACTTCCAAGCTTCAGTTCAGTACTTCTCATTCGTAGATGGAAAAGAAATGTTCAACAGCAACTGCGGAAGAACTATTTCCAGAAGAACCAAGGTCTTCTCCTAGAAACATTGATATCATCTGATGAAACTGCAACTGAGAATACTAAGATTTTCTCGCTAGAAGAGCTAGAGAAGGCAACAAATAGTTTTGATCCTACACTTATCATCGGACGTGGGGGCCATGGCATGGTTTACAAAGGCATATTGTCTGATCAGCGCGTCGTTGCAGTAAAAAAGTCTAAGGTCATTGAGCAGTCCGAGATCAGTCAATTCATCAATGAGGTCGCAGTGCTCACTCAGATAAACCACAGAAATATTGTGAAGCTATTTGGATGTTGTCTCGAAACAGAGGTTCCGCTGCTGGTGTATGATTATGTATCCAGTGGCTCACTGTCTGAAGTTCTTCATGCAGATGCAAGTGATGGTTTTTCTTTATCTTGGGGTGATTATTTAAGGATTGCCCTCGAAACAGCAGGAGCTCTATCTTATCTCCACTCTTCAGCTTCCATATCAATCTTCCATCGTGATGTGAAGTCCTCAAATATACTCTTGGATGTGAACTACACAGCTAAAGTTTCAGATTTTGGTGCGTCCAGATTGGTTCCTATCGATCAAACACACATTGTTACAAATGTGCAGGGTACATTTGGGTACTTAGATCCAGTGTATTTCCATACTAGGCAGCTGAACGGGAAGAGCGACGTGTACAGTTTTGGTGTGGTACTGGTGGAGTTGCTTCTCAGAATGAAACCTGTTTTCACAAGTGAATCAGGCACGATCAAGAGCTTGTCGAACTATTTTCTCCAGGAGTTCAATGAAGGAAGAATCACAGGTATTGTTAATTCCCAGGTCCTCGAAGAAGCAACCGAAGAAGAAATCAACACTGTCGCCTCTTTGGCAGAGCGGTGCTTGAGGCTACACGGCGAAGAAAGACCAACCATGAAACAGGTGGAGACGGAACTGCAGACTCTCCAGACGGAACGGGTAAAGTCATCTCAGGCAGATCCAAGGAATGAAGAACCGATGCCACCAAGGCCGTTAACTCGAAGGACTATATCTACTCGGCAATCGTCTGTACTGTCAGGAGAAAGCCAACGACGATATAGCTTGGAGGCAGAGTTCATGTCATCTGCTAGCATACCACGCTAGATGAAATTGTGTAGTTCATAATAATGGATAATTTCTTTCCCTGTTTTGTGAAGTGTTGCTAGGACCAGTATTACAGGCTAGTTAGATTGGTGTTGTAATACTAAGTCAATTTATGTCCAGATGATTTCAGGCATCATGATTGTATCAGTTTCTCGGTTGGAATTTTGTTTGCTTATATAGGTAGACTGGTTTTTATTACCTTGAGACGTGGAGTGAATTATTGGCATACGCTTATATAGGTAGAATGATTTTGAGCACTCCTGTTTTCTGGTCGTTGCCACCGTTGGTACATTGCTATGCTTTCTCGGCACCTCTTTTAATACGAATATATGTTTTGAGTTTTTTCTCTCGGCGCAAATATTCGGCAAACAGAAGGAGAATGTACCTCTTTGGGTCCCATTACATTGCTCGCTCTCGCTTCTCCAACTTGTGCCTCAATGTCAGACAGCAGCAGAGGCCTCTGAAGAATTGGGTGCATAAAGTTGTATGCTGAAATCGAGGATGTCAAAACGATCTCAGGCGTGGGGGCAACCTGTATCTCGAATCAAGGGAAAAGGATTGCTATCATGACAGGAAGTTCATGCCAAGCTTAGATGCAGAAGCAGAACCGCACAACTGAAAGCCGGGAGCGTGGGGAGAATCGGCGACGGTGTGTAGTGTGTCTGGGGAAGAGTCGGGGGTGTGGGGGGTGGGGGCGGCACTGTGTCTCAGGTCGGCGGTTCATATGGCGAGACTGGCGCCGGCGGCGGGGGAGCAAGACGGCGGACGGAGGCGCCGGCCGATTGGACCGCCGTGGTGGAGGAAGACAGAGAGAAAAATGTGGTCGCCGCCCGCATTGGGTTGAGCCCTCTTTTTTTTTAGCAACAGTTGGGCCCTCATTTTTGCTTTCCCTCCTGGGGCCGAAGCCCATAATGCGGCCCATGCTCGAACGTTCTTCTCCTGCTCTGTCCAGTGTAACTCCACTTCCCGTCAAAAAAAAAGTGTAGCTTCAATCCTGGTGCTCGCATTTATTTCTGGATTTATTTCAGAATTTTCGGCGATGCGCATTCAGTGGGAGGAGACGTTCCCGTCGACGACGAGGTGCCTACGGTGACTTCGTAAATTTTAAGATGATATGCCGGCTCAGTCTTTCGGAGGTGCTCATCTCTACTCCTAATGGAGCAGTTGGTAGTCTCGCTTCCAGGTTTTTTTCGTCCCACCACTTTCGTTCGGTTTTTTTTCGTAGGTTAATCGTCGTAGATTTTTTTCGATGCTGGTTTCTTATTCACCGGTTTATTTACCCCTCAGCTCTTTCTTTGCAAATCAGCACTTTCCAAACGCGCACGCAATCACGGATCTAAATTTACTAACTTATCCAAATCAACCGATATCTTCCATTATTGCAAATTTCTTTAGGAAACAAATAATAGATTTTAAGGAAACAAATAAAAGATTTTAAAGACGCATCATACTTTACTAACAATCACTAAAAATCAAATCTAAATTAATTAACCTTACCTTAAATCACTCAATCACTTTAATTAGAAAACATTTTCTTTCCTAACTGCACCCCGCTTAGTGTGCACATAACAATCCAAAGTAATTAGAGTCACATGATTGAATCCATTTATTTAGAGCGACATGATTGAATTCATTTATTAACAATACTCCTCACCAAAAGTGCATTTAGCAATTTTAGAGGGCGGACCAAAACTCTGCCATCCACTCGCCCGCGTTTGTTTAGGTACAGGAAAAAATGGCATATGGAAACAACACGACCGGGGCGGCGGCGCATTCTTCGGGGATAGGGGATCGGAGGAGAAGGATTGGCCTGGCAGCATGATCGGGGTGCTTCCCCACGGCCGCGGCCGTCCTCGCGATGCCACGTACCCGAAATCAACGCTGCTCCCTGCCGTCAGCCGAGGCGACGCCGCCTGCCCTCCTACCCACGGTCTGCTGCCGCGTGCGGCTATGGCGGGAGGAGTAGCGACGGGGCCGAGGTCCTTCATGCATGCGTTCCAGGATGGAGGCCATGATTTCGTCGAGGTCGTTGCTACCTCCTACACTCAGGGTGTGTCGCCGAGATCGAGGCGAGCATGAGGAGCTGTGGCCACCGCCATGGTCACCCCATCGCAAGGGATGGAGCACGCCGTCAGCCTACAGCTTGTGGAGATCACTGTTGCTCTTCAGGTCGCGTGGTGACCAGATCTTGCCGATGTGTCCTTCTCCCCGACGACCTCCTCTTCGCCCGGTTGGCCGGCATGGATCTCGCCACTGCTGCCCTCAACTTCTCTGCCTTGAGCTCGACGGTCAGCCACCATGGATCCCCCAACTGGAGGGTCACGTGAACCAGCCGTCCTCCCATGCTGCAGCGGTGAGAAGGTGACATGGCTCTCCGTACACGAAGAGTGGAGTTCAGTCAAGTACTTATATACTTGGCCTCTACTGCTGATCCATGTACATGGAGAAGAACAGACAACCGCTCATTCATGCTTCGTTCCACTCCTTTGCGCTACATTACTGGAGGTGACATTTTCCTATCTCTCTATGTTGTAACAAGCCTGCGGCCTAAATAGTTAATGGATTTTTTATTTAAATTTATCGCTGCTTAGTGCTTTGTTGCAATTATTCACCCAAGATTCTTATATATAATCTGAGCGTATGTAGGCATACTTAGCTTTGCTCTTCCATTTTTTCTGGCGCATAGAAATAAGAGTATTGTCCAGGTTAGGTATTCAATTGAGTATGGTATTTGGATTGCTATCAGAATGTCTTTTCTATGCATGTGATTTCTCACATCTGGTTATAATATTTGTGAAGACGTGCATTGCACGTGCACTTTGAAGCGGGCCCGTGGCCCGCGCTGGACGGCGCCGACGCCGACCCGAGCCACCTCGTCCGCGTATTCTTGGAGCTGTGGCTGGTTGATTTACGTGAAATTAATTCCCTCAGTTCTGGTGGCAAATATAATACACATAATCCATATTTTTATGCACTAGCGTGTATGTGTGAAATAAATGGATTATGGTCCCGTAACCAATAAGATGGATATGTGTGTGTTAGAGAGAGAGGGAGAGGGGGATAGAGAGTGAGGAAGAGGGAGGGAGAGTGTGTGTCTGTGTGTGTGTGAGGATTTGATGGTAAAAAAGGTCGCCAATGTCGTAATATTGAACTCTTAAAGTTAATGTGGCCCCGTTGCAACGCACGGGCGTTCTTCTAGTAGGGGTAGGATATGCGTGTGTGCGTTCATAGGAGGTGAGTGTATGCGTGTGTATATGAGCGCTTGTGTCTGTACTGATGTTCAAAAAACAACACTTTTTTTACCCTTTTTTTGACTTTATACTACAAGGCAACAGCCTCACAGCTCTTTTTGACCCTCTTAGTTGGCGAACATTTCTTATGGCAATTTAGTTGTAGGGGGCGGCAATTTCTTCGGACAAGCATGACAATTTCACAGTAGAGAAGTCATTTAAAAAAGAAAACTGTCATCATTTGATCTCGATTAAATGTTATGAGCGTGTTCGCTAGGAGTCATTTTTAAGCGAACGTTCGCCAGTTAGCATTACCTTTTTTTAGCTGCCATGCCCTTGCGAAGCTGTAATCATCAATGAAATAGCAAACACAAACAAAAGGTGACTACTTGAAGCATTTTTTTGACAAACATAGTACAACCACAAACTCTCACAAAACGCGTACATATACTCACCCCTATAAACGCATGCACGCCCTCCGTATCCATCTCGCTATCGTCTCCCATTGAAATAAGGTTTCTTCTTTATGAGACACCAAAGCATCAAACCTAATTGTTGATCCCTCGAGGATTGTTGGTAACACTGCCCTCCTAACCATCCAATCACATGTTGGTTTATTTTTTATCACAAACCAAACGAAACAAAGATTCAAAAAGAAAACATCAATCAACAACATACAAACCCTTGCAAAAACACTCTTACATATGTCGAAAATATGGGGGTGGTGAAGTCTTCATTCTCCTGCATTCACTTGTGACGCGTCATGAGAAAGCTCGTTGCCTCCTCTCGGCCTCTATCTGAGCGGAGCAAATATATTGAACTCAGGAACTTGTACAAGTAGTGGCCTATAAGTCGTTGATGTAGACCTAAAGGCGCTGTCCACTGGATCTACGTAGCAAATTGCCGCTACAGAGAAGAAAACGATGGAGAGTTAGAACGCCCTAGATCAAATTAGGCGGACTTAGACAACACAAATCTCACAAGCTCCTAAACGAGGTCAAGATCGGAAGACTTACACAACCACATTGTCTGCTCCGTAGGACAACGCCACTAAGACAAACCTCCTAAAGAAAAAGCTAGATCTGAAATCACACCATCTTCCATACGTTCCCCGATGACACAAAGAGGTATCATCAGATCGAGCAAGAGACTTGGAGACCTTGAGACTTGGAGACCTTATTCCACTCCAACGACGATGCCATTGTCTCACCACCGTCATTTGAAGACCAAACCCTAAATAATCCTAGCCCTACTGCCATCAAGCCGAAGCACCGGGATCCCCGCTCCCTCCCATCATCGTTGCAACAAAACAAAGGGAGAAGGGGACCCTTGCCGGAAAGTTGTAGATCGGCCGCCGCCTCCGCCCTGCCTAGGTTGCATGAGCGGAGGAAAAGAACAAGCTGACATGAGCTTAAGTGAGTGTAGGGATCAAGTAGCGGATCCCCCAACCCACGAAATAGGATAAACTAGATGATAGCCCGTGCGTTGTTCTGGGGATTGGTTGCAATATTATTTGATGAAATTTGAATGACAATTCTAATAAAAATTATATATTGTGTTTGATAATTATAAAGTTGTGTGTGTATATAACATAAGTAGCATTTCTCATGCATGTAAAGAGAAACATAATGTGTGTGCTTGATGAGGTGGCATGTGTAGTGAGTTGGGATGTGTGCATGTTGAGAGAGTACGAATAATAATTCTCATACATGTTAAGATGTAGTGGCCTATAAGTCGTTGATGTAGACCTAAAGACGCTGTCCACCGCGATCTACGTAGCAAATTGCCGCTACAGAGAAGAAAACAATGGAGAGTTAGAATGCCCTAGATCCAATTAGGCGGACTTGGACAACACAAATCTCACAAGCTCCTAAACGATGTCGAGATCGGGAGACTTTCATCGGTTGAAATTGGAGTTGGAGTATTGAAACACACAACCACATTGTCTGCTTCGTAGGACAACGCCACTAAGACAAACCTCCTAAAGAAAAAGCTAGATCTGAAATCACACCATCCTCCATACGTTCCCGATGACACAAAGAGGTATCATCAGATCGAGCAAGAGACTTGGAGACCTTATTCCACTCCAATGATGATGCCATCGTCTCGCCACTGTCATTTGAAGACCAAACCCTAAATAATCCTAGCCCTACTGCCATCAAGCTGAAGCACCGGGATCCCCGCTCCCTCCCATCATCGCTGCAACAAAACGAAGGGAGAAGGGGACCCTTGCCGGAAAGGTGTAGATCGGCCGCCGCCTCCGCCCTGCATAGGTTGCATGAGCGGAGGAAAAGAACAGGCTGACATTGGCTTAAGTGAGTGTACGGATAAGTAGCGGATCCCCCAACCCGCGAAATAGGATAAACTAGATGACACCCCGTGCGTTGTTCTGGGGATTGGTTGCAATATTATTTGATGAAATTTAAATTAAAATTCTAATAAATATAATATATTGTGTTCGATAATTATAAAGTTGTGCATATAAAGAACATAAAGAACATATATATAGAACATAAGTAGCATTTCTCATGCATGTAAAGAGAAACATAATGTGTGTGCTTGATGAAGTGGCATGTTTAGTGAGTTGGGATGTGTGCATGTTGAGAGAGTACGAACAATAATTCTCATACATGTTAAGATGTAACAGAAATAATTAGTGGGAAGATGAGGTGGCATGTGTGCTTGTTGAGAGAGTACGAATAATAATTCTCATACATGTTAAGACTTAATTAAGAGAAATAGTTAGTGGGATGATGAGGTGGCATGTGTGCATGTTGAAAGAGTATGAATAATAATTCTCATACATGTTAAGACTTAAGAGAAATAATTAGTGGGATGATGTGGTGGCATGTGTGACCAGCTCCGCGGTACAACCCCACCCAACCTACCTAGCTAATTATTTCACTAATTATCCCACTAAGACCCTAGCCGCCGCTGTCGCGTCCTACACGTCCACCTCATCGCCGCCGCCATGAAGAGCTGGCATTGGATCGGAAAGGGCAAGCATGACCACGAGGCCGGCTCCTCCTATGGTCGACGCCGCTCCAGCAGGTCCTCGCTGCCCGCACCACCTGCTCCGCTAGCTTTTGAGACCGCTCCGCCGCCGGCCGGGCATCGGGACATGCTGTACATCCACATCGACGTCTGCCAGCGCTACTGGGAGATGGCGACGCCATTTTCGTGGTGAGATGTTCACCTGCCGAACAACTGGCATCTCTCCGCCGACCGCGTGCCCATCCCTCCAGTGCCCATGAGCGGCTGCACATGTCCCCATGTGGAACCCTGCTCTAGTGGGCCAGCGGTGGAACTGGTCGTGCACGGCGCCGGAGATGGCCGACTCAGTGGGTGTCGGCCCATGGTCAGCCATGCCGCCTCGGTCACCAGAGCAGGAGCATGAGTCATGGGAGGAGGTGGTGCAGGCACAACCGGCATCTCCGGTCTACTAGGGGCCACCAGCCCATCTTTGGCAGCCACCTCCCTTCGTGGACCTCACCGGCGACGACGACGAGCAGGACGACGGCTCTTGAAGACGACGGCGGCCACCGGTGGGGCCTATTTCTAGTTTTTTAATGTCTTCTCTTATGTTTTAGTTAGTTAAGACCTGTGTTAAACTTGGGTACTATGGATGTATGGACGTTCATGTTTATTTTTATGTTTTTCGTATTATTTGCAAGTTTATTTTTTTTGGGCAAAATATCGAAGTCCACAAATCTGGATTATTTGCAAGTTTATTTTGTTTTTTGGGCAAAATATCGAAGTCCACAAATCTGGACGGTTTGGGACGAGCCGTGCCAGTTGAGTGCACCCATGGCCGTACGACCGCAAGCGGACGGACGTGTCAATTTTCCTGCCCCGAATGGACGTAAATTGGAGACAAAGAGGACCATGTAAATTGTGTGGTTCCCCATTTTCATTTTGTAAATTGTGTGCCCATCTGTTCCCTCTCTATGTTTTCCATGAGCTTTGATTCATCTCTATGTTGGTAATGCCTTTCTTGTGTAGAGCAATCCTTTGGAAACCGAGAAAATCCACAAGCCAAATGTGTAACGTGGTTTATCAGGAGCAGACTTTAGACTAGCCCCTTTAATGGACCGACTTGCTGAGGTCTTCCTGCGGCACCGCGTACTAGGTCACAGTCATGGTCATCTCCTTCACATTGTATGAAGCACACCACTGCCACAGCCAGGTACACATCCACATGGGTACGAGGGTCCTTATCATCATCTGGAACAAACTTGCACTATCACATTCAGTTTCTGTAGTTTATCTCCAGCGACCAGAATGTTTACTCTGTGCTCACGGTTGGAGCTTAAGCAAACACCAACTAAAACCGGGGAACGAGTTTAGTTACTGTTACTCTGCTAAGTTAGCTATCTATAAATTGGAGCTACTTTTTTTCGATAAAGGGCGACTTTATTATCTCAAAATGTAGCATCAAGCGGATACAGAGCATTATAAGTAACACCCGGCCTTTGCATAACTAAAATGCACACAGCCAAATCCAAAAGTCTGACAAAAATTCATGGAATAAAAATCGACAAATCAGCGACAGTAGAGTCCTTTAGACCGACACTATGCCTATGTCGAAGAGGGTGGTGGATCGATCCGTAGGTTATGCTGCCAACCATGTTGGGAAAAAATCTCCGTAGCCACCTGCTCCAATCGCGTACACACCGCCATGAACAACGGTTGATACTCCGGCCGTTGTAGCATAGACCACGTACGTAGCGAGTGCGTACACCGGAAAATAATCTGTAGAGGAGAAGAATTTTTGTCATTAAAAACCAAATCATTTCTACATGGCCAAAGCGACCAAATTAAGGCATACGCTCCCACCCTTATTAGCGTTTTGAACCTATTTGTAATACCGTCCAACCAATGACCAAAAATATCGGCAACACTTGTGGGCGGATACAAATTTGACGCTATTTGAATGACTTACCACGTAGAATGTGCAAACTTGCATTAGAAAAAAAGGTGTTTGATTGTCTCGTCATGAGTACAAAAAGAACACTTCTTACTCCCTCGCCAGTTGCCCGTGCGAGGTTGTCTTTCGTTAACACAACTCCCTTACAAAGATACCACATGAAGATTTTCACTTTTAGTGGAATCTTAGACTTTCAAATTTTCTTATTATTACTCGTTGGTACCTCAGAATGCGTGAGTGCACGGTACATAGAGTCTACTGTGAAAGACCCTGATGTAGTAATGTTCCAGCGAAATACATCCCGACCTTGTGTCAGGTTAATTGAATCCAGCCGGGATAAAAGATTATGCCATGACACAAGTCGGGGGCCAATCAAATCCCGCCTGAACGAAATATTCGGCGGGGAAGAACCGAGCACGTGCGCAATAGTATTATTCTTATCGCGAGCGATGTTATATAAGGCTGGATATTGTTCTCTGAGACTAGCATTGCCTAGCCAGATGTCTTCTCCGACCCGTCCTTTATCGCGAAAGACCCAAAGTGAAAGAGATGTTTCTTTGCCACCATTAGGCCAACCCAAAAATGCGAGTCGCCAGGTTTTCAATATGTCTGGGATACCGCCTTTTGGCCTAGATACCTGTTGCGCAATATGGTTTGCCAAACATCATCCTCGATAAGAAGTTTAAATAACCATTTACTGAGAAGGGCCTCATTCTTGACCTGCAGGTCATGAATTCCAAGGCCTAAATTGGAGCTATTGGTTTGATTGCTTCTGTACCTATAAATTCATTGCCAATGGTTACATTTTCTTTATTTAATTTGTGGTTCCACAGTAGCTAATGTTGGTGATGGATTCAGTTAGTGTTGCCTCCACTAGGTGGGTACTGAAGATTTCTAGCTAGCCTCCGTTGTTGACGAGCAGGATGACCACAACAGGTTTAATGGTACGATCCCGCGTTCTCTCGATGCCCCACCTACTGCTGGTGAGTTCTTTGTGTGGTTGTCCATTTTCATGCTGTCATTTTGCATGCTCATTTGTTTCCTCTCAACTTTGATTTCCTCCGTACGCGGTTTATCAAAAACAGACTTTAGACTGGTCCCTTTAATGGACCGACTTGCTGAGTTCTTCCTGCGGCACGGCGTACGAGGTCATGGTCATGATCATCTCTTTCGCATGCATTGTATCAAGCACACCACTGCCACGTCCACATGGGCATGTACGAGGGTCGTCATCATCTGTTCTCACATGTTATCAATGAAAGCACACATCACATCCACAGGAACCCTTGGTGATAGGTTTAGCTACTGTCTGTTTAGATTTTTTACTACTGTCTATGCTCTTGGTGATGGATTCACTTAGCTCGGTTGCAAGCTATCAGTGGAGCTGGAGACTGAAGATGCCATTCCCAACCAGTTGAGTTTCTTGTGAGGTTCACCATCGAGTATGCCCATGTTTCTCTTGTCCTTTTTTGAGGTACCAGTTGGAGTTCGGAAAAGTCTTGACTTCTATCGATCACGTTTCTTCTAGCAGAGTGATGAACTAAAGCGAAAATACAGACTCACTAAATGGGATATTATTTGTCTACCGAAAGACCAAGGGGGTCTAGGTGTTGAAAATCTTGAGGTGAAGAACAAATGTCTTCTCAGCAAGTGGTTGTATAAGCTATCTGTAGAGACGGAGGCCACATGGGTGCAGATTCTGCGTAATAAGTACCTTCATTTCAAAACGTTGTCTCAGGTGACAGTGAGGCCGACGGACTCGCCTTTTTGAAAAGGACTGATGAGAGTTAAATCAGTTTTTTTCAATAGAACAAAGTTTATAGTTGAAAACGGTACCACTACTAGATTTTGGGAGGATACATGGCTAGGGGAAGCACCACTCGCGCTTCAATATCCTTCGCTTTATAGCATTGTTCAACGAAGAGACGCTTACGTTGCAACAGTACTTCAGTCCACTCCACTCAATATTCACTTCAGGAGGACGCTAGCTGGAAACCGTTGGGAAGTCTGGCTCCATCGCGTGAGAAGACAGATGGATGTTCAGCTTTCTCAACGGCCCGATCAGTTATGCTGGAAGCTAACTAGGAATGAAGAGTTTACGGTAAAATCCATGTATCTGGATGTTATCAACTCTAGCTCTATTCCTAGTTCGAAACATGTTTGGAAAGTCAAAGTACCTTTGAAAATTAAAGTGTTTATGTGGTTTGTACATAAACAAGTCATTTTAACAAAGGACAACTTGGCAAAACGCAACAGGACAGGATCTACAAGATGTAGTTTTTGTGATCGGGATGAATCCATCAAACACCTCTTTCTTGACGCCCTTTGGCAAAAAAATTGTGGCGGACGGTTCACATAGCCTTTAATATTACTCCTCCCAATACTAGCAGCACGTTATTTGGGACGTGACTTGACGGGATAGATTCCAAAACAGTGAGACACATTCGTGTATGAGTATGTGCTTTATTATGGGCAGTCTGGAACTGCAGAAATGATTTGGTCTTTAACAGAACAACAAACATTCATTTTTTGCAGGTTATCTTCCGAGCCACTGCGTTGATCCGTATGTGGTCGCTACTCACTCCGACGAAGGCCAGGAAGCGTATGGTTACTGGATCTATCTGATGGGAGATGGTAGCTCGGGCTATTTTCAACCGGTTTGGATGGCGGTTATGTAATAGGATAGACAATTAGTTTTTCTATCTTTCTTATGCCAGCCGGTTGTGGCTTTACTTTTCTTTTTGTTCTCTTTGTGAGCATTTTTCATTCTTTTGTTTTAGACATGACAACTTGTGTTGAACCTATTTGCTTATTAATAAGTATGGCCGTATGCATCATTTTGATGCAAAGGCCGAGGAGCTCCCCCTATTTGAAAAAAAAATGATGCAAGTTTGCGTGTTCATTTGTTTCCTCTCTTTGTGCAGAGGAAACCTTTGGAAACCCACAAAATCCACAAGGTAAATGTGTAACGTGGTTTTGTTAGGAATAGACATAGACTGGCCCTGGACTGACTTACTGATGTCTTCCTGCGGCATGGAGTATGAGGTCATGGTCATCTTCTTCACATTGTATATTGAGCACACCACTGCCACATCCACATCCGCATCCACACGAATCCTGTTCCAGTCATCCTTGGGTCAACTGTATGTTCGTAACCATTGGTATATATATGAAGTAAGGAAGGCAGTCATGAAAGTGGTACCTGCAACTACAAGAGAGGGCACTCCTGCCTGACCTGAATCTCTCTAGTGCAAGGTGTAGTGTAGAACTGTAGATCGATGATTGGCATCTTGCTGATATTGACCTGAATCTCTCTTGCTGATATTTCCACTAGGAAAGCCAACAACGCTGGCATCCGGAGTGGTAATAGGCCAGCACAACCCTGAGGGGAACTGGGCGCAACCATCCCATGCCGGCACGCTCGATGGCTGCCCAACGAGCTGTGGCTACCCCTTCGGCATCGGATCCAGGTGTTCCCGGGGTCCTGACTTCAACCTCACCTGCAACGACACCGTTCATCCCCCCAGACTGTTCTTGCGCGACGGCATCACCCAGGTGATCCTCTTTGATGATCTTAACTACATCGAGGCCTCCTTATCGCATACCATCCCCATGAAATCTGGTGTCAGTGCCTACAACTTCTCTTTGAAACCACCTAGGAGGTCCTTCTCTCTTGAGTCCATTGTTCTAAACATCACCAGTTGTGACCTGGAGGTATACTCTGTGGTAGACAATTTCACCATGTTGATATGCCGCACTGCGTGTCTGGATCCAAGAACCCCAGAGAAGGTGGCTATGTACAACTGTAAAAATACATTCGGATGTTGTCGCGTTGCCATTAATGGCTATGATAACGTCGGTTTTTAGTTCCAATTTGTCTACAACCATGGCAAAAGCAACATTGATCCACGCTCTAACCAGACCCCTCAACTGTGGGATAGAATAAGCATAACTACTGATGGGCCTGGTGGCTTTCTGCTATCGTGGCAGATAGTTGATCAATCCACCTGTGTTGCTGCCAAGCAAAACAGGACAAGCTATGCCTGCATCAGCGAGCATGCTGAGTGCAGCGACAGTACAACAAATTACTGTGACATCAAAGATGCGGAGTGCATCCACAGAAGACTTGGCTACAGCTGCATCTACAGCACTGGCTATTCAGGCAACCCATACATTCTACATGGCTGCTTGAAAGATGAAGGTAACCTTTCTTCCTAATCAGGTGACCAAATTTACAGGGGCTGTTAGGTACTCCATCCGTCTAGAAATAATTTGTTAGAGAAATGGATGTATCTAGACGTACTAGTTGTAGATGCATCCATTTTTTATCCATTTCTCCGACAAGTATTTCCAGACAGATGGAGTATATTTTACACATTGATACATGCTAACTTTTCACTGATCAAACTAGGGTATAATCCAATTATAAGCAGGGCTGATTGCACCCGTAAGTGTGGTAACACTAGTGTGCCATTCCCATTTGGCTTAGAAGAGGGTTGCTTTGCACACAAACAGTTCCACCTCAAATGCACAAATATGACGTCGTCAGCTGACCTCATGTTGTGGAATGATCAGGTCAGGGACATAAATATTCATGAAGGGGCCATTAACATCACCAATCAGCTACAGCGGGACCGTTACGCTGCAGATGGACTCTTTACATATTTACAGTCACGATTCTCCTCTTTGCTGTGGGTTGCTGCTAATCTAAGTTGCGCAGAGGCCGAAAAGAATAGTTCTAGATATGCTTGTGTCAGTATTGACAGCACATGTGTAGAAGTAAACACTGAATGGTTCTCTGCTGGTTACCGCTGCAAATGCTCGCAGGGCTTCCAAGGAAATCCATACGTCCAAGGTGGCTGTCAAGGTACTCCCTCTATCCTTTCTCTCTTCACTCTCACAGTCCTAGCTCCCCCATTGTTACTATCTATTTCTTAACTCTCTAAAATAAAATTGTACAGATGTATTAGGAGTGTTTTATTAAAGGACAGTGCTAACTTCCAGTTGACTGGAATTTAAGCAACAGATTCGTACGCCTCCCTTTCCTAGCTTGCATGCATGCATGTATTAACTTCATCTTAATTTATTTTTCTTGTGTGTGTCCACTGTCCACTAGCAGTTAATTAGCATCTACTAATTATATACATGCAGAAAAACAAAATTGATAATGTCATCAAAGATTTTTTCCAATGCAAAAATTCAAAATGTTTTGTAGCTTAAACCGTCGCTCCGATTGAAAAACCCTTTTTATATAAAAGATTCGTCGCGACGAGATCTTCGAAATAAGATCCCATATTAATATGTTCCGACGAATTTTTTTTGGGTCAAAAGTTATCACGTCCAGGCTAAGTAAGTTATCACGATTGTGATACATAAATTATCATGTTGTTTACACAAAAAATTACCGGCCATGAAAATGATTCCTTTAACCTTCTCTTCACATGCACATGCGTGCATGCATTGGAGGGAGATAAAAAAAAATCTGATGTCATCGTAGATTCTCCCCTGTTTCAAAACTTCAAAATATTTTATAGCTCAAACCGTCGATCCGATCGAAAACTCGTCACATAAAAAAAATCCATCGCGACGAGACCTATGAAACAGGATCCCTTGTTGATATGTTCCGATGACCTTTTTTCATACAAATAGTTACCGACCCTGGGCTAAGTAAGTTATCAGCTCTGATGTGTGTATATTATCATGTTATTTACACATGAGTTATCATCAACCTTTTTACCGGGGTAAAGTTACCACGGTGTTTGTGCGTGAGTTATCACGCCCGCGGTTCGTATATTACCACGCTATTTACACACAAGTTATCGAGGGTATGTTTTCAAACAACCTCATCCCCCGGCGGTCAAAAGTTACCACGGTGTTTATACATGAGTTTTATCAAGTTTACGATGCGTATATCACCTTACTATTTACACAGAAATTATCGGGAGAGGGTATGGTTTCAAAGAACTTCCTCACCTCCCTCAACCCGGAGCAAAGTTACAATGCTTTGACTAAGTAAGTTATCAGCTCTATTGTGCGTATATTACCATGTTATTTTTCCATATAAGTTACCCGTGTACGTTTGTCAACAACTTTTCTCTTGGGTCAAAAACGTTATCACGATGTTTGTGCGTGAGTTATCAGCCATGTTGTTTGTATTACCATGCATTAACATGGAAGTTGGTATATTCTCAACAACTCACCCACCCCGGGGCATGTTCTCAAAAACAAAATTCCCTGCAGTCAAAGTTACCGTGTTATTTGTACTTAAGTTATCAGGTACACGATGTGTATTTTATCATGCTATTTATGCAGAAGTTACCAGGGGTATATTTTTCAACAACTTTCTTTCTAGGTCAATTTTTGTGTGGTGTTTGTACATAAGATAACAAGTTTGCGATGCTTATATTACCATGTATCCACATGGAGATTGCCGGGTTGTGAACTTTTTTCCTTGAGTTAAAGTTATCATGTCCACGATCATAAATTATCATTTCATTCACACAAAAATTACCGAGTTATATTTCAAACAACTTTTTTTTTGCGGAAATATTTCAAACAACTTGTTTGTGCCTCCATAAAAATCTTCTCGCAACAGACAAAAGAAAAGTGACAAAAATATAATTTTTTTTGTTAGAAAATGAGCGAATAAAAATAGCCCAAAAATTGTAAAGGAACCACGTTACACGGTTTATGACCGGTGACAAGATCCAGAAAAAATCAAAAAGAAAATCCTGCCCGTTCCACAAAAATGCACTGCATTCGTAAAAAATAAAAGGTAGCTAAACCTAAATCTAATCACTAGCAATGAGTTGTCCTGATGGTAACGAGCCTAGAATTAATCGTTTATCCCAGGGTCAAAAGTTACCATGGCATTTGTAAGTGAGATATCAGCTCTGCATGTGTAAATTATCATGTTATTTACACAGTAATTACTGGGGTATGTTTTCAACAGAAAAAAAATCCCCGGTTTAAAGTTAACACTGTTTTTGCATGTAAAGTTATCAGATGTGCGATACGAAAATTATCATGCTATTCACAACAATAGTCATCGAAGAATGTTTTAACAACTTTTTTAGGGTCAAAGTTACCACATGTGAGGACTTAGGTTTGATTCTCACTGACTGCAACATTTTTTTTCATTTAAAAAATCTGTGGAAAACATGCAAGAACATATGAGATTCAGGCCTTAATTTTTCTTGAAAAAATCACTCGAGGACAGCGGCACCTCGATCCATATGGAATGGAAGCAGAATCCGCCTTTACATATGTACACAATCAACTTAACTACTAATCAAGCACTACATTGCGTTGTCACTCGTGAGGTTGATTTTTCGTTTGGATCTATCCCTATGTGACGAACATTCGGAAGTTAGATTTTACTAATAATTCCCCTATAATGAAACGGTTCCATCTCTATGCTTGGTACAACTAATGAGATGGAATGAAGTGGTTCCGTCTCGGTGTTTGGTTAGAGGGTAGGATGGAATTTTGTACTGTCTAAATTCAGTGCTAATACTAGCAGTAAACATCATTTAGCAACCACTAGTACGAAATTCGTCTCAACTAGTATCGATACTAAGCATTATTTGTCAAAAACTAGAGTAATGCATTCACTGTGCGCATATACACACATCGTCAGCGAGATGGAAGGAAGTGCCCAGCATCTACAATTCTGCACACATGTACACACGGCCGTCCAGGTAAGATGGATGTCCTCGACTTCTACTCGAAAGCTGCCGCAAGCCACCGAATTGTCCCTTCAATCAAGTTAGTGTGCTTCCCAACTCAACCACAACGCCAAAGTCCCTGCCGCCCGTGATTCGTCAGCCTTCCTTTGAGAAGCGCCGCCAGCGCTTCCATGTGAGGATCCGGCCAGCGCCCATCTCCTTCCACCCGAGGATCCCGCCAGCACCCGTCTCCTTCCGCCAATGCTCGCCTCCTTCCACCTCGTTGTCAGATCCTTGGCCGCGTGGAGACAAGCGGCAGGAGTGTGCCGGCGGTGAGAGATGAGGGGAGGATGGAGCGAGGTGAGAGATAAGACGAGAGGCAGGAGTGCTTGGTCGAGGGAGAGAAGGCAGAGTCGGGGAGATGGGGCGCGCGGTGAGCGGGAGGACGGCGGCGATGCCATGGAGCGGTTTGCGGCACGGGCGGGGAGCCAGCGAAGCATTATCTTTCACTAGGCGGTGGCAAAAAAATTGTAATATCAGCGAACTCTCATTTTGGAGCGTGATGGTCGTATGATCTAAAACGGATGGCATCCAGAGCATGCGGATCTGTTGCAAATCTACAGTCAGCAGGAATTTAGCTTTATCGTTTATTAAAATATATTGCAAGTTACTGTTAGTGATTTTGTTTGCTATTTCTAGTTTATTTTATTATTCCTGTCGCCAGGTTTCATTTAATTGGCTGATGTACTGTTTTATGTTAACTGAGTGATGATGTGGTTTGTTCCATGTTATATATTTTATCAACACGTCTTATCAAGATTTTGTTAATTTCAGATATTAAAGAATGCCTTCAACCAAACAAATGTAGAGAGATTTGCCATAATACCAAAGGAAGCTTCAGTTGTGGCAGGACAAAACAGCCTCTACTCTTAGGTAAGACTATATTATCGTTACATTTTTACGATTGACAAGCTAGAAGAGAAACCTAAAACAGCTTAATGCCTGCAGGTATAATTATTGGGCTGTTTTGTGGTTTTGGCATTCTACTACTGAGCTTGAGTGTAGTACTTCTCATTCGTAGATGGAAAAGAAATGTTCAAAAGCAGCTACGGAAAAATTATTTCCGGAAGAACCAAGGTCTTCTCCTAGAAACTTTGATATCATCTGATGAAACCGCAAATGGGAATACTAAGATTTTCTCGCTTGAAGAGCTGGAGAAGGCAACAAACAACTTTGATCCTACACGTATCATCGGCCGTGGGGGCCATGGCATGGTTTACAAAGGCATATTGTCTGATCAGCGTGTCGTTGCAATAAAAAAGTCTAAGATCATTGAGCAGTGTGAGATCAGTCAATTCATTAATGAGGTTGCAGTCCTCTCGCAGATAAATCACAGAAATATTGTGAAGCTCTTTGGATGTTGTCTTGAAACTGAGGTTCCACTGCTGGTGTATGATTATGTATCCTATGTCTCACTGTCTGAAGTTCTTCATGCAGATGCAAGTAATGATCTCTGTTTGTCTTGGGGTGAGTACTTAAGGATTGTCCTCGAAACAGCAGGAGCTCTGTCTTATCTCCACTCTTCAGCCTCCATTTCTATCTTCCATCGTGATGTAAAATCCTCAAATATACTCTTGGATGGGAACCACACAGCTAAAGTTTCAGATTTTGGTGCCTCTAGATTGGTTCCGATCGATCAAACACACATTGTTACGAATGTACAAGGTACATTTGGGTACTTAGATCCAGAGTATTTCCATACCAGGCAGCTGAACGGGAAGAGCGACGTGTACAGTTTTGGTGTGGTACTGGTGGAGTTGCTTCTCAGAATGAAACCTGTTTTCACAAGTGAATCAGGCACAATCAAGAGTTTGTCCAACTTTTTTCTCCAGGAGTTTCAACGAGGGAAGAATCACAAGTATTGTTAATTCCCAGGTCCTAGAGGAGGCAACTGAGGAAGAGATCAACAGTGTCGCCTCTTTGGCAGAGCGATGCTTGAGGCTCCACGGCGAAGAAAGACCCACCATGAAACAAGTGGAGACGGAACTGCAGACTTTACGAACAAATTATGTGAACTCACATCAAGCAGACACAAGAAATGAAGAGCAAATACAACCAAGTACAGTAACTCGAAGATGTAGAGCTGCTCGTCAATCTTCTGCGATGGGATTGGGCGAGAGAGCTGACATACGGTCAGGAGGCTGTTATAGCTTGGAGGAAGAGTTCATGGCATCTGCTAGCCTTCCACGCTAGATCTGTATGTTGAGCTCATAATAATGTATGTTTTTGTTTCACTTTTTTGAAAACTGATGCAATAATAGATGATTATGTTTCCACCTTTGTAAGCTCTGCGTGCAGTTGTATTGAAGGAGAAAACAATGTGCAAAGATTGTTATTGTAAGTCCATTTCTTTCCAGATAATTGTACGAGTTCATTGGTTGGAGTTGTACTTGTTTATGAAAATTGATTATTATGATCCGAGAAACTTGGCTAAAGATCTGGAGGCAAAACCCACATGGGAGGACAAGGTTGAGCACCATCAGGGTGGACACGGTCCGGGCCGGTCCGGTCCCTGACCGAGCCAGCGTTTGGACCGGCCACCGGCGGTCCGGACCGACCAACCCGGCGGTCTTGTTTTTAGGGACCGGACCGGCGGCGGCGAAGCCCGGGCCGGACCGAGCGGACCGGCCAGCAACCATCGGCGGCGACGTCCGTAGGTGCAACGGCGAGGTAGGCGACGTGCGCTGTACTGCGGCGAGGTGGACGACGTGCAGTGGAAGTGCGCTGGGAGGCGCGGCTGTTGTTTGATTGACTTTCGATATAGGCATGAACCTGCACACGATATATTCCTTATCAGTTTTTCTGTTGCATGCAAGTAATGTAGGTCGTGCATGAACCCATGATTTTCTCTGTGCCGGCCTTGCCATAATTAGTGGATCACATCTGACGTGAAGAAAGTTGTCAAATGACGCCATGATTTTTGGATCAAACCCATTTTCTCTCATACTTTCTATTTTCTGTTCGACTCAATAAAAGGAACGGCGGCGTGGGATCAATGACGCGAGATTATAGGAAGTCGTTGCTATTAAATTTAGCGCTTTCCAAAACAATATTGCACTTGCCTAATTTGTTGGATGCAAAAGTCACGGCCGATCATTTCTCCCACGATCCAAAAATCACGGCAGACGTTTCTCCCACGATTCGATTGGTGGATTGTGTGCGTGCGTGCTGTGCTGAAGCGGTTCCCGTCGCACTTGGTCTCTACCGCGAAAAGTGCTGCCATGGCCGAAATTAGTGCAACCGTACAACGGTTGGGGTCGATGGCATGGTCGAGAACTCCAGAGCGGCTGCGGTTCACACACGACAGCGACGGCGAGCGGCGGCAAGATGCTAGGACGACACGGGGAGATGAGAATGGAAGGAGAGGGCAATCTTGGAGACACGGTGGTTCACCAGAGGGCTGCCGGTGGCCGCGAAGATGACGACCGGCGGCGGCT
This sequence comes from Triticum urartu, assembly GCF_003073215.2. Taxonomy (NCBI): domain Eukaryota; kingdom Viridiplantae; phylum Streptophyta; class Magnoliopsida; order Poales; family Poaceae; genus Triticum; species Triticum urartu. Next base: position 174,341,920 of record NC_053026.1, on the reverse strand, counting down.
GTCGCTGTGTTTTCTCCGTCCGCTCGGTCGGACCGGTTAAAGACCGGACCGGACCGACATTTTTTCGGGCCGAATTATGCAGACCGGACCGTCCAGTTTCAGTAGCGAGCCAGGACCGAGCGGGCCAAGACCGAACAGGCCACGAGCGGGCCGAAAAGCCCGCTCGGTACGTCCAGCCTGAAGCACCTCCACGTCATTGTCGATGCTTTCGTCCTCCTTATAGTACACGTCGGTACCATTGTTGGTTAAGCTCGTCAAGAACTCCCTGGCTCGTCAGGAACTCCTGGGCATAGGGCATGGTTGATTTACTCTCTGTACAATATTCACTTTACTAGTCTGCCCTTGGTTACAGGTTAAGCAAACACCAGCTTAAATTGGGGGATGGAACTCGGTTACTGTAGCCAGCTTGGTTGGGAACAACCAGGTTGCTTATCTTCGCTAGGTGGCACTGAAGATTGGCAGCCGGGTCTCACTGTCGATGGCATTCATTATCTATCTCTGCAGCTCGAACTACAAGCCAATAATGCAAAGCGGTTTATTCTGAATAAATGAGCTGGCTGTCAAATTCTTGTCATCACCCTCTTTGATGGGCTAGAATTTCCTGCACAAGAAGGCAGACATTGACCGACTTCACTCTGCGGCAGCAATACCATATAATATAAACCATGTCGTTACATCTATACCTATATCTGAAGAAAATTTTGAAACCCCCCCCCCCCCCCCCCCCCCCCCCCCCGCGCCGCCACCAAGGCGACTCGGGGGGAACCCTAGCCGCGCCGCCAGCCGCTCGTCGAATCCGCTCCCCCCCCCTCCCGTGTCGCCGCCGCCGGAGGGGACGCCGGCGAAGTCCGCGTGTCTCCAAGGATGGTGGCAGCGGGGCGTTCTTGCTCCTATGGCGTCGAGATGCGGGGCCATGGCCTCCCGACGGCGCGGGGCGGGTTTCACGACGGGGGCCTTCTTCTCTCGCGGCGGCGCCTCCCCTCTCTGGTCGGCAATCCTGTCCCCGGCGGCGTCCTTCCCTCCCTAGCTACGCGCACGAGAGCGGCGGTTTTTGGCCATGGGGGCCTCGACGGAGAGATCCAGTGCGTGGACGCACCGCCCGTGTGTGCTGCGTCTTCCTTTGGCGCATGCGCGCAGGCCGGCTGTGGGCGTGCATGGTGCGCCTCCTTTCTCTTGCGCGTGCGCTGATGGCCGTGGCCGTGCGCCGATGGATGCTCCATGCACTGGTGCTGCAGGCGAGCCCAATCTGGGCTCACGCGGGCCTGCAGCCGCTCTGCTTGGTGGTGGTGCGGATCTCCTCTTCCTTGACGGCGTGATGGCCTGCACGCGGTGGATCTGGCCGTCACTGTTGCAGCCCGGTAGGCGTGGACCTGTGTTTTTCGGTGTCCAGATTGCCGGCGCTCCCGTAGCGGCTTCGACCCCGGCGTCCCACAAGCTGCGTTCTTTCCGGCTTATTGGGCTCGTCGACGTTTTGGCGGCTCCGACCCTGGCGCTCTTGAAGCTGCGCTCTCTTCCGGCTTCCTGGGCTTGTCAGGCGTTGTGATATGTCCCCATCGTATCTACTTTGCCAAACACTTTAGCCCTTGTTTTGAACTCTAACTTGCATGATTTGAATGGAACTAATCCGGACTGACGCTGTTTTCAGCATAATTGCCATGGTGTTATTTTTGTGCAGAAATAAAAGTTCTCGGAATGACTTGAAACTTCACGAAGAATATTTCTGGAATTAATAAAAAATACTGGCGAAAGAATCAAGACCAGGGGGGCCACACCCTGTCCACGAGGGTGGGGGCGCGCCTGCTCCCCCCGGGCGCGCCCCCCTGTCTCGTGGGCCCCCTGAGGCTCCACCGACCTCAACTCCAACTCCATATATTCACGTTCGGGGAGAAAAAAAATCAGAGAGAAGGATTAATCGCGTTTTACGATACGAAGCCGCCGCCAAGCCCTAATCTCTCTCGGGAGGGTTGATCTGGAGTCCGTTCGGGGCTCCAAAGAGGGGAATCCGTCGCCGTCGTCATCATCAACCATCCTCCATCACCAATTTCATGATGCTCACCGTCGTGCGTGAGTAATTCCATCGTAGGCTTGCTGGACGGTGATGGGTTGGATGAGATTTACCATGTAATCGAGTTAGTTTTGTTAGGATTTGATCCCTAGTATCCATTATGTTCTAAGATTGATGTTGCTATGACTTTGCTATGCTTAATGCTTGTCTCTAGGGTCGGAGCGCCATGATTTCACTTCTGAACCTATCATGTTTTCATGAATATATGTGAGTTCTTGATCCTATCTTGCAAGTCAATAGTCACCTACTATGTGTTATGATCCGACCACTCCCGGTGATGACCGTAGTTTGAGGAGTTCATGTATTCACAAAGTGTTAATGCTTTGGTCCGGTACTATATTAAAAGGAGGCCTTAATATCCCTTAGTTTCCAATAGGGCCCCGCTGCCACGAGAGGGTAGGACAAAAGATGTCAGGCAAGTTCTTTTCCATAAGCACGTATGACTATATTCGGAATACATGCCTACATTACATTGATGAACTAGAGCTAGTTCTGTGTCACCCTATGTTATAACTGTTGCATGAGGAATCGCATCCGACATAATTATCCATCACTGATCCAATGCCTACGAGCTTTTCACATATTGATCTTGTTGGGGAACGTAGTAATTTCAAAAATTCCTACGCACGCGCAAGATCATGGTGATGCATAGAAACGAGAGGGGAGAGTGTTGTCTACATACCCTCGTAGACCGATAGCGGAGGCGTTATGACAACGCGGTTGATGTAGTCGTACGTCTTCACGGTCCGACCGGTCAAGCGCCGAAACTACGGCACCTCCGAGTTCTAGCACACGTTCAGCTCGATGACGATCCCCGGACTCCGATCCAGCAAAGTGTCGGGGAAGAGTTCCGTCAGCACGATGGCATGGTGACGATCTTGATGTTCTACCGTCGCAGGGCTTCGCCTAAGCACCGCTACAATATTATCGAGGAGTATGGTGGAGGGGCGGTGTTGGGGAACGTAGCAGAAATTCAAAATTTTCTACGCATCACCAAGATCAATCTATGGAGTAATCTAGCAACGAGGGAAGGAGAGTGCATCTACATACCCTTGTAGATCGCTAAGCGGAAGCGTTCAAGTGAACGGGGTTGATGGAGTCGTACTCGCCGTGATCCAAATCACCGATGATCCTAGCGCCGAACGGACGGCACCTCCGCGTTCAACACACGTATGGTTGGGAGAGACGTCTCCTCCTTCTTGATCCAGCAAGGGGAGAGGAGAAGTTGAGGGAAAACTTCGACAGCACGACGGCATGGTGGTGATGGAGCTCGTGGTTCTCCGGCAGGGCTTCGCCAAGCACTACGGAGGAGGACGAGGTGTTGGAGGAGGGAGAGGGCTGCGCCAGGGGAAGGGTGAGGCTGCCCTCTCTCTCCCTCACTATATATAGGGTGAAGGGAGGAGGGGGAGGCGCCCTAGGGTTCCCTAGGGGAGGGGCGGCGGCCACAGGGGAAACCCTAGATGGGTTTGGGCGCCCCCACCCCCTAGGAAACTTGCCCCCCAAGCCGGGAGGGGCGGCTGCCCTAGGGGTGGCGCCCCCACCTCTCCTGGTTACGTGAGATGGGGTGGGAGGGGCGCTCAGCCCCTTAGTGGGCTGATGGGCCCTCTCCCCTTGGCCCATAAGGCCCCCCAACGCTTGCCGGGGCCTCCGAAACCCCTTTCGGACACGCTTGTCATCACCTGGTACCCCCGGAACAATTCCGGACTCCAATACCCTTCGTCCAATATACCGATCTTCACCTCCGGACCATTCCGGAGCTCCTCGTCATGTCCGGGATCTCATCCGGGACTCCGAACAACCTTCGGTAACCACAGTAACTATTCCATATTCCTCAACTCTAGCGTCACCGAACCTTAAGTGTGTAGACCCTACGGGTTCGGGAACCATGCAGACATGACCGAGACCACTCTCTCCGGCCAATAACCACAACGGGATCTGGATACCCATGTTGGCTCCCACATGCTCCACAATGATCTCATCGGATGAACCACGATGTCGAGGATTTAATCAATCCCGTATTCAATTCCCTTTGTCTACCGGTATAGTACTTGCCCGAGATTCGATCGTCGGTATCCGATACCTTGTTCAATCTCGTTACCGGCAAGTCTCTTTACTCGTTCGTAACACATCATCCCGTGATCAACTCCTTGGTCACATTGCGCATATGATGATGTCCTACCGAGTGGGCCGGAGATACCTCTCCGTCACACGGAGTGACAAATCCCAGTCTCGATTCGTGCCAACCCAACAGACACTTTCGGAGATACCCGTAGTGTACCTTTATAGCCACCCAGTTACGTTGTGACGTTTGGCACACCCAAAGCATTCCTACGGTATCCGGGAGTTGCACAATCTCATGGTCTAAGGAAATGATACTTGACATTAGAAAAGCTTTAGCATACGAACTACACGATCTTTTTGCTAGGCTTAGGATTGGGTCTTGTCCATCACATGATTCACCTAATGATGTGATCCATTATCAACGACATCCAATGTCCATGGTCAGGAAACCGTAACCATCTAATTGATCAATGAGCTAGTCAACTAGAGGCTTACTAGGGACATGGTGTTGTCTATGTATCCACACATGTATCTGAGTTTCCTATCAATACAATTATAGTCATGGATAATAAACGATTATCATGAACAAGGAAATATAATAATAACCAATTTATTATTGCCTCTAGAGCATATTTCCAACAGTCTCCCACTTGCACTAGAGTCAATAATCTAGTTCACATCGCCATGTGATTAACATTCACAGGTCACATCGCCATGTGACCAACATCCAAAGAGTTTACTAGAGTTCAATAATCTAGTTCACATCACTATGTGATTAACACTCAATGAGTTCTGGGTTTGATCATGTTGCTTGTGAGAGAGGTTTTAGTCAACGGGTCTGCAACATTCAGATCCGTATGAACTTCGCAAATCTCTACGCTATATTTGGAGCCATTTCAAATAACTGTTCTACTTGGAGCTATTCTAAATTGTTGCTCCATTATACGTATCCGGTATCTCTACTGAGAGCTATCCGGGATAGGTGTTAAGCTTGCATCGACGTAACTCTTTACGTCGAACTCTTTATCACCTCCATAACCGAGAAACATATCCTTATTCCTCTAAGGGCAATTTTGACCGCTATCTGGTGATCTACTCCTAGATCACCTTTGTACCCTCTTGCCAGTCATGTGGCAAGGCACACATCAGGTGTGGTACTCAGCATGGCATTCCGTATAGAGCCTATGACAAAAGCATAGGGGACGGCCTTCGTCCTTCCTCTTTCTTCTGCCGTGGTCGAGCTTTAAGTCTTAACTTCATACCTTACAACTCAGGCAAGAACTCCTTCTTTGGCTGATCCATCTTGAACACCTTCAAGATCATGTCAAGGTATGTGCCCATTTGAAAGTACCATTAAGCGTTTTTGATCTATCCTTATAGATCTTGATGCTCAATGTTCTACTAGCTTAATCCAGGTTTTCCATTGAAAAACACCTTTCAAATAACCCTATATGCTTTCCAGAAATTCTACATCATTTCGGATCAACAATATGTCATCCACATGTACTTATCAGAAATGTCGTAGTGCTCCCACTCACTTTATTGTAAATACAAGTTTCTAACAAACTTTGTATAAACCCATAAACTTTGATTACTCCATCAAAGTGTATATTTCGACTCCGAGATGCTTGCTCTAGTCCATGGAAGGATCGCTGGAGCTAGCATACCTTTTAGCATCCTTAGGATCGACAAAACCTTTCTGATTGTATCACATACAACCTTTCCTAATGAAAACTGGTAAGGAAACTTGTTTTGACATCCATCTGCCAGATTTCATAAATGCAGCTTATGCTAACATGATTCCGACAGACTCAAGCCTCGCTACGGGTGAGAGAATCTCATCGTAGTCAATGCTTGAACTTGTGAAAAACTCTTCACGACAAGTCGAGCTTCATAGACGGTGACATTACCGTCCACGTCCGTCTTCTTCTTAAAATCCACATGTACCTAACAACCTTACGACCATCAAGTAGTTCTTCCAAAGTCTACACTTTGTTTTCATACATGGATCCTCTCTCGGATTTTATGGCCTCGAGCCAATTTTCGGAAGACGGGCCCACCATCGCTTCTCCATTGCTCATAGGTTCATCGTTGTCCAACAACGTGACCTTTAAGACAGGATTACCACTTAGAAGTTGTACACACCCTTGTCAACCTATGAGGTTCGATAGTAACTCGATCTGAAGCTCCATGATCATCATCATTAGCTTTCTCTTCAACTGAGGCAAGTGCCACAGAAACATTTTTCCTGTGCTGCGCTACTCTCTGGTTGAAGTAAAGGTTCAACAACCTTATCAAGTTCTATCTTCCTCCCACTCAATTCTTTTGAGAGAAACTCTTTCTCGAGAAAAGACCTGATTCTAGAAACAATCCCTATTGCTTTCGGATCTGAGACAGGAGGTATACCCAACTGTTTTGGGTGTCCTATGAAGATGCATTTATCCGCTTTGGGTTCGAGCTTATCAGCCTGTAACTTTTTCACATAAGCGTCGCAGCCCCAAACCTTTTAAGAAACGTCAGCTTAGGTTTCTCTGAACCATAGTTCATACGGTGTCGACTCAAACGGAATTGTGTGGTGCCCTATTTAAAGTGAATGTGGTTGTCTCTAATGCCTAACCCATAAACTATAGTGGTAATTCGATAAGCGACATCATGGTATGCACCATATCCAATAGGGTGCAGTTATGATGTTTGGACACACCATCACACTATGGTGTTCCAGGCTGTATCAGTTGTGAAACCATTTCCACAATGTCTTAATTCTGTGCCAAACTCGTAATTCAGATATTCATCTCTATGATCATATCATAGATATTTTATCCTCTTGTCACGGCGATCTTTCAACTTCACTCTGAAATTACTTGAACCTTTCAATAATTCAGACTTGTGATTCATTAAGCAAATATACTTAGCATCTACTCAAATCATCTGTGAAGTAAGAATATAACGATATCCACTACATGCCTCAGCTCTCATTGGACTGCACACATCAAGATGTATTCCTTCCAACAAGTTGCTTTCTTGTTCCATCTTACTGAAAACGAGGCCTTTCGGTCATCTTGCTCATGTGGTATGATTTGCATGTCTCAAGTGATTCAAAATCAAGCGAGTCCAAAGATCCATCAACATGGAGCTTCTTCATGTGTTTTATACCATTGTGACTAAAATTGCAGCGCCACAAATATGTGGTACTATCATTACTATCTTATATCTTTTGGCATGAACATGTGTATTACTACGATCGGGATTCAATAAACCATTCATTTTAGGTCAAGACCATTGAAGGTATTATTCAAATAAACAGAGTAACCATTATTCTCCTTAAATGGATAACCGTATTGCGATGAACATAATCTAATCATGTCCATGCTCAATGCAAACACCAAATAATAATTATTTAGGTTTAACACCAATCCCGATGGTAGACGGAGCGTGCGATGTTTGATCACATCAACCTTGGAAACTCTTCCAACACCTATCGTCGTCTCACCTTTGGCTAGTCTCCGTTTATTCTGTAGCCTTTTATTTCGAGTTACTAACACTTAGCAACCGAACCAGGATCTAATACCCTTCTGCTACTAGGAGTACTAGTAAAGTACACTTTTAATATATGTCCAATACATACTTCTGTCAACCTTGTCAGCCTTCTCATCTACCAAGTATCTAGGGTGGTTCTGCTTCAGTGACCGTTCCCCTTATTACAGAAGCACTTAGTCTCGGGCTTGGGTTCAACTTTGGGTTTCTTCACTAGAGCAGCAACTGATTTGTTGTTTCATGAAGTATCCCTTTCTTGCCCTTGCCCTTCTTGAAACTAGTGGTTTTACTAACCATCAACAATTGATGCTCCCTTTTGATTTCTACTTTCGCGGTGTCGCGAATAGCTCAAGGATCATATCTATCCCTGATATGTTATAGTTCATCACGAAACTCTAGTAGCTTGGTGACAGTGACTTTGGAGAACCATCACTATCTCATCTGGAAGATCAACTCCCACTCGATTCAAGCGATTGTTGTACTCATACAATCTGAGCACATGCTCAACGATTGAGCTTTTCTCCTTAGTCTGCAGGCTTAAGAAACTTGTCAAAGGTCTCATACCTCTTGACGTGGGCACTAGCCTGAAATCCCAATTTCAGTCCTTGTAACATCTCATATGTTCTGTGATGTTTCAAAAACGTCTTTGGTGCCTCAATTCTAAACCATTTAGCATTACGCACTGAACTATCATGTATTCATCAAAACGTGTATGTCAGATGTTTGCAACATCTACAACTGACGCTTGAGGTTCAGCTCACTAAGCGGTGCATTAAGGACATAATCCTTCTGCGCAGCAATGAGGACAATCCTCAGTATACGGACCCAGTCCGCATAATTGCTACCATCAACTTTCAACTAAATTTTCTCTAGGAACATATCTAAAACAGTAGAACTAAAGCGTAAGCTTCGACATAATTTGCAAGGTTCTTTTGACTATGTTCATGATAATTGAGTTCATCTGATGAACTCCCACTCAGATAGACATCCCTCTAGTCATCTAAGTGATACATGATCCGAATCAACTAGGCCGTGTCCGATCATCACGTGAGACGGACTAGTCATCATCGGTGAACATCTCATGTTGATCGCATCTTCTATACGACTCATGTTCGACCTTTCGGTCCTCCGTGTTCTGAGGCCATGTATGTAGATGCTAGGCTCGTCAAGTCAACCTAAGTGTTTTTGCTGTGTAAATCTGGCTTACACCCGTTGTATGCGAACGTAAGAATCTATCACACCCGATCATCACGTGGTGCTTCGAAACGACGAACCTTCGCAACGGTGCACAGTTAGGGAGAACACTTTCTTGAAATTATTGCGAGGGATCATCTTATTTAAGCTACCGTCGTTCTAAGCAAATAAGATGTAAAACATGATAAACATGACATGCAATCAAATAGTGACATGATATGGCCATCATCACTTCGCTCCTTTTGATCTCCATATTCGGGGATCCATGATCATCATCGTCACCGGCATGACACCATGATCTCCATCATCATGATCTCCATCATCGTGTCTTCGTGAAGTTGTCTCGCCAACTATTACTTCTACTACTATGGCTAACAGTTAGCAATAAAGTAAAGTAATTACATGATGTTTATGTTGACACGCAGGTCATAAATAAATTAAGACAACTCCTATGGCTCCTACCGGTTGTCATACTCATCGACATGCAAGTCGTGATTCCTATTACAAGAACATGATCAATCTCATACACAACATATATCATTCATCACATCCCTTTTTGGCCATATCACATCACAAAACACTTGCTGCAAAAACAAGTTAGACGTCCTCTAATTGTTGTTGCAAGTTTTTACGTGGCTGCTATAGGTTGCTAGCAAGAACGTTTCTTACCTACGCCAAAACCAGAACGTGAATTGCCAATTTCTATTTACCCTTCATAAGGACCCTGTTCATCGAATCCGATCCGACTAAAGTGGGAGAGACAGACACCCGCCAGCCACCTTATGCAACTAGTGCATGTTAGTCGGTGGAACCGGTCACACGTAAGCATACGTGTAAGGTTGGTCCGGGCCGCTTCATCCCACAATGCTGCCGAATCAAGATAAGACTAGTAACGGCAAGATAATTGACAATATCGACGCCCACAACTGCTTTGTGTTCTACTCGTGCATAGAAACTACGCATAGACCTAGCTCATGATGCCACTGTTGGGGAACGTAGCAGAAATTCAAAATTTTCTACGCATAACCAAGATCAATCTATGGAGTAATCTAGCAACGAGGGAAGGAGAGTGCATCTACATACCCTTGTAGATCGCTAAGCGAAAGCGTTCAAGTGAACGGGGTTGATGGAGTCGTACTCGCCGTGATCCAAATCACCGATGATCCTAGCGCCGAACGGACGGCACCTCCGCGTTCAACACACGTATGGTTGGGAGAGACGTCTCCTCCTTCTTGATCCAGCAAGGGGAGAGGAGAAGTTGAGGGAAAACTTCGACAGCACGACGGCATGGTGGTGATGGAGCTCGTGGTTCTCCGGCAGGGCTTCGCCAAGCACTACGGAGGAGGACGAGGTGTTGGAGGAGGGAGAGGGCTGCGCCAGGGGAAGGGTGAGGCTGCCCTCTCTCTCCCTCACTATATATAGGGTGAAGGGAGGAGGGGGAGGCGCCCTAGGGTTCCCTAGGGGAGGGGCGGCGGCCACAGGGGAAACCCTAGATGGGTTTGGGCGCCCCCACCCCTTAGGAAACTTGCCCCCAAGCCGGGAGGGGCGGCTTCCCTAGGGGTGGCGCCCCCACCTCTCCTGGTTACGTGAGATGGGGTGGGAGGGGCGCTCAGCCCCTTAGTGGGCTGATGTGCCCTCTCCCTTGGCCCATAAGGCCCCCCAACGCTTGTCGGGGCCTCCGAAACCCCTTTCGGACACGCTTGTCATCACCTGGTACCCCCGGAACAATTCCGGACTCCAATACCCTTCGTCCAATATACCGATCTTCACCTCCGGACCATTCCGGAGCTCCTCGTCATGTCCGGGATCTCATCCGGGACTCCGAACAACCTTCGGTAACCACATACTATTCCCATAACAACTCCAGCGTCACCGAACCTTAAGTGTGTAGACCCTACGGGTTCGGGAACCATGCAGACATGACCGAGACCACTCTCCGGCCAATAACCAACAGCGGGATCTGGATACCCATGTTGGCTCCCACATGCTCCACAATGATCTCATCGGATGAACCACGATGTCGAGGATTTAATCAATCCCGTATTCAATTCCCTTTGTCCAGCTTGTACTTGCCCGAGATTCGATCGTCGGTATCCGATACCTTGTTCAATCTCGTTACCGGCAAGTCTCTTTACTCGTTCCGTAACACATCATCCCGTGATCAACTCCTTGGTCACATTGCGCATATGATGATGTCCTACCGAGTGGTCCCGGAGATATCTCTCCGTCACACGGAGTGAAAAATCCCAGTCTCGATTCGTGCCAACCCAACAGACACTTTCGGAGATACCCGTAGTGTACCTTTATAGCCACCCAGTTACGTTGTGATGTTTGGCACACCCAAAGCATTCCTACGGTATCCGGGAGTTGCACAATCTCATGGTCTAAGGAAATGATACTTGACATTAGAAAAGCTTTAGCATACGAACTACACGATCTTTGTGCTAGGCTTAGGATTGGGTCTTGTCCATCACATGATTCACCTAATGATGTGATCCCATTATCAACGACATCCAATGTCCATGGTCAGGAAACCGTAACCATCTATTGATCAATGAGCTAGTCAACTAGAGGCTTACTAGGGACATGGTGTTGTCTATGTATCCACACATGTATCTGAGTTTCCTATCAATACAATTATAGCATGGATAATAAACGATTATCATGAACAAGGAAATATAATAATAACCAATTTGTTATTGCCTCTAGAGCATATTTCCAACTGGGCATAACTTTGTAAATTTTGACTTTATTTGCAAAATCTCTCCGAAATTTGTAAAAATGGGCATAACTTTTGCATACTAACTCGGATGAAAAAGTTTTTTATATGAAAAATCATCTACTCGAAATCCTCAAAAAGTTACGGGGCTTTTAACTTTTGCATACTAACTTTTGCATACTAACCTCGTTAAACATTTGCAAAATCCTCAAAAACCTAATAGAAAAAAAGTTACGGGGCATTTAAGATCTAGAGTGGAAAAATTGAAAAATATTCAAACAGTGGGCAAACTGTGGTCAAACAATGGTCAAACTAATTATTCTAGAATATTAGTGTTACTAAACAATTATTTTAGTTATTTCAATTTTTGTCAAATCTGGTCAAACTGTGGTCAAACTGTGGTCAAACAATGGTCAAACTAATTATTCAAGAAATATTAGTGTTACTAAATAATTATTGTTTTTAAAACAATAGTTTCAAACTCAAACAGTGAAATGTGTCACTTCATGCTCAAGCAAAATTCCTGAAGGTTAATAGGATTGACATCTTACTATTGTCAGGAAAACAACAAGTGCAGACTCGGAAACGAAGGAGAATAGAACCTGAAAGTTAAGCGTGCTCGGGCTGGAGTAGTGAGAGGGATGGGTGACCGGTCGGGAAGTTAGATGATTTGGAATGAGTGATCCACACTTGAGCAGTTAAGAGAGGTGATTAGAGACTAAATCATCAAATAATTCAGAAAAATTAAAAATAAAAAAAATTCCAAATTTTTTAAAAAAAATTCAAAAAAAACCTTTAGTACCGGTTGGTGACACCAACCGGTACTAAAGGTCCCCCGTACCAGGGCGCGAGCTCACGCCACGTGGTGGCACTTTAGCGCCGGTTCGTGCCGAACCCGTACTGAAGGGGGGGGGGCTTTAGTGCCGAAACTTTAGTGCCGGTTCCATAACCGGCACTAAAGGCCCTTACAAACCGGTACTAATGGTCAGTTTTCTACTAGTGCCATCACATGATTCACCTAATGATGTGATCCCGTTATCAACGACATCCAATGTCCATGGTCAGGAAACCGTAACCATCTATTGATCAACGAGCTAGTCAACTAGAGGCTTACTAGGGACATGGTGTTGTCTATGTATCCAACATGTATCTGAGTTTCCTATCAATACAATTATAGCATGGATAATAAACGATTATCATGAACAAGGAAATATAATAATAACCAATTTGTTATTGCCTCTAGAGCATATTTCCAACAGGGGGCACCGCACACGGCTAAGAGAACGATCACGAATATCAACTTGTGTCTCTAGAGGTGCCCCCTGCCCCGTATATAAAGGAGCAAGGGGGGAGGCGGCCGGCCTAGGAGGAGGGCGCGCCAAGGGGGGAGTCCTACTCCCACCGGGAGTAGGACTCCTCCTTCCCTTGTTGCAGTAGGAGAGAAGGAAAGAGGAGGAGAGGAATAAGGAAAAGGGGGTTGCACCCCTTGTCCAATTCGGACCAGAGGGGGGGCGCGCCCCTCCTTCCTTTTGGCCTCTCTCCTCTATTCCCGTATGGCCCAATAAGGCCCATATACTCCCCGGCGAATTCCCGTAACTCTCCGGTACTCCGAAAAATACCCGAATCACTCGGAACCTTTCCGATGTCCGAATATAGTCGTCCAATATATCGATCTTTACGTCTCGACCATTTCGAGACTCCTCGTCATGTCCCCGATCTCATACGGGACTCCGAACTCCTTCGGTACATCAAAACTCATAAACTCATAATATAACTGTCATCGAAACCTTAAGCGTGCGGACCCTACGGGTTCGAGAACAATGTAGACATGACCGAGACACGTCTCCGGTCAATAACCAATAGCGGAACCTGGATGCTCATATTGGCTCCCACATATTCTACGAAGATCTTTATCGGTCAGACCGCATAACAACATACGTTGTTCCCTTTGTCATCGGTATGTTACTTGCCCGAGATTCGATCGTCGGTATCTCAATACCTAGTTCAATCTCGTTACCGGCAAGTCTCTTTACTTGTTCCGTAATACATCATCTCGCAACTAACTCGTTAGTTCCAATGCTTGCAAGGCTTAAGTGATGTGCATTACCGAGAGGGCCCAGAGATACCTCTCTGACAATCGGTGTGACAAATCCTAATCTCGAAATATGCCAACCCAACATGTACCTTTGGAGACACCTGTAGAGCACCTTTATAATCACCCAGTTACGTTGTGATGTTTGGTAGAACACAAAGTGTTCCTCCGGTAAACGGGAGTTGCATAATCTCATAGTCATAGGAACATGTATAAGTCATGAAGAAAGCAATAGCAACATACTAAACGATCAGGTGCTAAGCTAACGGAATGGGTCATGTCAATCACATCATTCTCCTAATGATGTGATCCCGTTAATCAAATGACAACTCATGTCTATGGCTAGGAAACTTAACCATCTTTGATCAACGAGCTAGTCAAGTGGAGGCATACTAGCGACACTCTGTTTGTCTATGTATTCACACATGTATTATGTTTCCGGTTAATACAATTCTAGCATGAATAATAAACATTTATCATGAAATAAGGAAATAAATAATAACTTTATTATTGCCTCTAGGGCATATTTCCTTCAGATCTGTGCTTAGTTACTTTACCATTGCCACTGTTACAATTACTACAAAACTGCTACTGTTACTTTTGCCACTATTACCGTTACTTCCATAGTACTTTGCTACTAAATACTTTGCTGCAGATATTAAGTTTTCCAGGTGTGGTTGAATTGAGAACTCAACTGCTAATACTTGAGAATATTCTTTGGCTCCCCTTGTGTCTAATCAATAAATTTGGGTTGAATACTCTACCCTCGAAAACTGTTGCGATCCCCTATACTTGTGGGTTATCAAGACTATTTTCTGGCGCCGTTGCCGGGGAGCACAGCTCTATTATTTGAGTCACTTGGGATTTATATCTGCTAATCACTATGAGGAACTTGAAAGACGAGAAAACCAAGATTTGTCCCTCAACTACGAGGGGAGGTAAGGAACTGCCATCTAGCTCTGCACTTGAGTCTCCTTCTGTTTTGAGTAAACTTGCGACACCTAAACCTGCTTCTGTCATTAATTCTGATATGTCGCGTGTTATTGATGGTGCCACTTCTGCTATGCGTGATGCTTATGATGAAACTACTTCTATGCTTGATAATACTGTTCCATTAGGTGAATTTCTTGATGAACAACTTGCTAGGGCTAGAGAGAATGAAATTATTAAAACTGATAATACTGATGAAAGTGATGATGAAGATTCTCCCCCTAGATATGAATTGCCTGTTGTGCCTGATGGTTATGTTATGGATGAAGAAACTGCTAGAGATTTTCTTGCTTGCAATGATAGATCTGATCTTAAGAAATTATTAGCTAAGCTGAAAGAAAAGTCTCTGAATGCTAGAATGAAATATGACCCTGCTTTTGCTACTTCACCTATCTGCATTATTGATAAGGATTATGATTTCTCTGTCGATCCTGAGATAATTACTTTGGTTGAATCTGATCCTTTTTATGGCTATGAATCTGAAACTGTTGTGGCACATCTTACTAAATTGAATTATCTAGCCACCCTATTCAATCACGAGGAAAAAATTCGTTACTACTATATCCTTAAGTTATTTCCATTCTCATTAAAGGGTGATGCTAAAATATGGTTTAATTCTCTTGATCTTGGTTGTGTGCGTAGTCCCCAGGATATGATTTATTACTTTTTTGCTAAATATTTCCCCGCTCATAAGAAACCAGCTGCTTTAGGGGATATATATAATTTTGTGAAAATTGAAGAAGAGAGTCTCCCACAAGCTTGGGGGAGGCTTCTTCAATTACTTAATGCCTTGCCTGATTATCCTCTCAAGAAAAATGAAATACTTGATATCTTTTATAATGGACTAATCGATACTTCGAGAGACCACCTGGATAGTTGTGCTGGTTGTGTTTTCAGGGAAAGAACTGTTGATCAAGCTGAATTGTTATTGAATAATATGTTGACTAATGAAAACAATTGGACACTTCCTGAACCAACTCCTAAGCCAACTCCGAAGAAAAGGGGTATTCCATTTCTCAGTCCTGAAGATATGCAAGAGGCAAATAAATCTATGAAAGAAAAGGGTATTAAAGCTGAAGATGTTAAGAATTTACCGCCTATTGAAGAAATACATGGTCTTGATAACCCGACACAGGTAGTAAAGGTAAATTTTCTCTATAGATTTGATGAAGGTGATATTCCTCGTTATAAGTCTGCTAGTCAATGCTTGGATGAGTTTGATAATTTTATTGTTAAACAAGTAAACTTCAATGCTTATGTTGGTAGACAATTGAAACGCAATGCTTATATGATTGAACACTTGAGTGATTATATGTCTAGAGTTAAAGGTGAACTTGAACTTATTAGTAAACATGCTCCATGGTTACCACTCAAGCAGAACAAGTGCTTAAACCACAAAATGATTTGCTCAATGAATTAAATAATAAGAAAAATGATAATGATGTTAGAGTTGTGACTAGAGGTGGTAGAATGAATCAGGAACCTTTGTATCCTGAGGGCCACCCTAAGAGAATTGAGCAAGATTCTCAGAGAAATAATGTTGATGCACCTAGTCCTTCTAAAAAGAAGAAGAAGAAGAAAAATGATAGGACTTTGCATGCTTCTAGTTAACCTGTTGTTGACACACCTGAGAATCCCAATGATATTTCTATTTCTGATGATGAAACACAATCTGGTAATGAACATGAACCCAGTGATGATGTTAATGATGATGTTCATGTTGATGCTCAACCTAGCAATAATAATGATGTAGAGGTTGAACCTGCTGTTGATCTTGATAACCCACAATCAAAGAATCAACGTTATTGTCGGTGTCAAAACCGGCGGATCTCGGGTAGGGGGTCCCGAACTGTGCGTCTAAGGCTAATGGTAATAGGAGGCGGGGGACACGATGTTTACCCAGGTTCGGGCCCTCTCGATGGAGGTAATACCCTACTTCCTGCTTGATTGATCTTGATGATATGAGTATTACAAGAGTTGATCTACCACGAGATCATAGAGGCTAAACCCTAGAAGCTAGCCTATGATATGATTGTTGTTATCTCTATCGACTAGCCTGGCCTCGGTTTATATAATGCACCAGAGGCCTAGGATAACAAGAGTCCTAGCCGAATACGCCGGTGGGGAGGAGTCCTTGTCTTGATCACCAAGTCTTGTGGAATCTTCTGTTGGGGAACGTAGTAATTTCAAAAAATTTCCTACGCACACGCAAGATCATGGTGATGCACAGCAACGAGAGGGGACAATGTTGTCTATGTACCCACGCAGACCGACTGCGGAAGCGTTCACACAACGTGGAGGAAGTAGTCGTACGTCTTCTTCCCAATCCGACCGATCCAAGCACCGTTACTCCGGCACCTCCGAGTTCTTAGCACACGTACAGCTCGATGATGATCCCCGGGCTCCGATCCAGCAAAGCTTCAGGGAGGAGTTCCGTCAGCACGACGGCGTGGTGACGATCTTGATGTTCTACCGACGCAGGGCTTCGCCTAAGCACTACAACGATATGATCGAGGTGGAATATGGTGGCAGGGGGCACCGCACACGGCTAAGGAACGATCTCAATGATCAACTTGTGTGTCTAGAGGCGCCCCCTGCCTCCGTATATAAAGGAGCCAAGTGGGAGGGGGCCGCCGGCCAGGAGGAGGGCGCAGGAGCAGTCCTACTCCTAATGGGAGTAGGACTCCCCCCCCAATCCTAGTTGGACTAGGATTCCCCGAGGGGGAAAGAGAGAGAGGGGGGCCGGCCACCTCTCCTAGTCCTAATAGGACTAGGGGAGGGGGGAGGCGCGCGGCCACCTTGGGCTGCCCCTTTCTCCTTTCCACTAAAGCCCATTAAGGCCCATATGGCTCCCGGGGGGTTCCGGTAACCTCCCGGTACTCCGGTAAAATCCCGATTTCACCCGGAACACTTCCGATATCCAAATATAGGCTTCCAATATATCAACCTTTATGTCTCGACCATTTCGAGACTCCCCGTCATGTCCGTGATCACATCCGGGACTCCGAACAACCTTCGGTACATCAAAATGCATAAACTCATAATAACTGTCATCGTAACGTTAAGCGTGCGGTCCCTACGGTTCGAGAACAATGTAGACATGACCGAGACACGTCTCCGGTCAATAACCAATAGCGGGACCTGGATGCCCATATTGGCTCCTACATATTCTACGAAGATCTTTATCGGTCAGACCGCATAACAACATATGTTGTTCCCTTTGTCATCGGTATGTTACTTGCCCGAGATTCGATCGTCGGTATCCAATACCTAGTTCAATCTCGTTACCGGCAAGTCTCTTTACTCGTTCTGTAATACATCATCCCACAACTAACTCATTAGTTGCAATGCTTGCAAGGCTTAAGTGATGTGCATTACCGAGAGGGCCCAGAGATACCTCTCCGACAATCGGAGTGACAAATCCTAATCTCGAAATACTCCAACCCAACATCTACCATTGGAGACACCTGTAGAGCTCCTTTATAATCACCCAGTTACGTTGTGACGTTTGGTAGCACACAAAGTATTCCTCCGGTAAACGGGAGTTGCATAATCTCATAGTCATAGGAACATGTATAAGTCATGAAGAAAGCAATAGCAACATACTAAACGATCGGGTGCTAAGCTAATGGAATGGGTCATGTCAATTAGATCATTCAACTAATTATGTGACCTCGTTTAATCAAATAACAACTCTTTGTTCATGGTTAGGAAACATAACCATCTTTGATTAACGAGCTAGTTAAGTAGAGGCATACTAGTGACACTCTGTTTGTCTATGTATTCACACATGTAATATGTTTCCGGTTAATACAATTCTAGCATGAATAATAAACATTTATCATGATATAAGGAAATAAATAATAACTTTATTATTGCCTCTAGGGCATATTTCCTTCATCTTCCTTGTATGCGGCAGTTGTCCGAACTGGCCCATGAGTATACGGCCATGGGGGTCCTGTTGGAAATATGCCCTAGAGTCAATAATAAAAGGGTTATTATTATATTTCCTTTTTCATGATAATTGTCTATTGTTCATGCTATAATTGTGTTATCTAGAAATCGTAATACATGTGTGAATACATAGACCACAACATGTCCCTAGTGAGCCTCTAGTTGACTAGCTCGTTGATCAATAGATGGTTACGGTTTCCTAACCATGGACATAGGATGTCATTGATAACGGGATCACATCATTAGGATAATGATGTGATGGACAAGACCCAATCCTAAGCATAGCACAAGATCGTGTAGTTCGTCTGCTAAAGCTTTTCTAATGTCAAGTATCCTTTCCTTAGACCATGAGATTGTGCAACTCCCGGATACCGTAAGGGTACTTTGGGTGTGCTAAATGTCACAACGTAACTGGGTGGCTACAAAGGTACACTACGGGTATCCTCAAAAGTATCTGTTGGGCTGGCACGAATCGAGACTGGGATTTGTCACTCCGTATGACGGAGAGGTATCTCTGGGCCCACTCGGTAGGACATCATCATAATGAGCTCAATGTGATCAAGGAGTTGTTCACGGGATGATGTGTTACGGGAACGAGTAAAGAGACTTGCCATAATGATATTGAACAAGATATCGGTATACCGACGATCGAATCTGGGGCAAGTATCGTACCGATAGACAAAGGGAATTGTATAAGGGATTGATTGAATCATCGACATCGTGGTTCATCCGATGAGATTATCGTGGATCATGTAAGAGCCAACATGGGTATCTAGATCCCGCTGTTGGTTATTGACCGGAGAGTTGTCTCGGTCATGTCTACGTGTCTCCCGAACCGGTAGGGTCTACACACTTAAGGTTCGGTGACGCTAGAGTTGTAGAGATATTAGTATGCGGTTAACCGAAAGTTGTTCGGAGTCCCGGATGAGATCCGAACGTCACGAGGAGTTCCGGAATGGTCCGGAGGTAAAGATTTATATATAGGAAGTCCAGTTTCGGCCATCGGGAGAGTTTCGGGGGTCACCGGTATTGTACCGGGACCACCGAAAGGGTCCCAGGGGTCCACCGGGTGGGGCCACCTATCCCGGAGGGCCCCATGGGCTGAAGTGGCGTGGGAACCAGCCCCTGGTGGGCTGGTGCACCCCACCCAAGGGCCCAAGGTGCCTGGGGTTGGAAACCCTAGGGGGCCGTTGCCCCCCCGAGGGTGCATGCGCCCCCTGCTTGGAAACCCTAAGGGGGTCGCCGCCCCGGGGGCCGCCGGCCCCCTCCCTCTAGATGGGATCCCCAAGGGGGCATGCGTCCCCCCTAGCCCCTATATATAGTGGAGGGAAGGGAGGGCAGCCGCACCCTAAGCCCTGGCGCCTCCCTCTCCCTCCCGTGACACCTGTTCCTCCTCCAGTAGCGCTTGGCGAAGCCCTGCTGGAATCCGGCTGCTTCCACCACCACGCCGTCGTGCTGCTGGATCTCCATCAACTTCTCCTCCCCCTTGCTGGATCAAGAAGGAGGAGACGTCCCCGCTCCGTATGTGTGTTGAACGCAGAGGTGCCGTCCGTTCGGCGCTAGGATCATCGGTGATTTGGATCACGACGAGTACGACTCCATCAACCCCGTTCTCTTGAACGCTTCCGTTCGCGATCTTCAAGGGCATGTAGATGCACTCCTCTCTCTCTCTCTCTCTTTGCTAGATGACTCCATAGATTGATCTTGGTGATGCGTAGAAAATTTTAAATTTCTGCTACGATCCCCAACAGTGGCATCATGAGCTAGGTCTATGCGTAGTTTCTATGCACGAGTAGAACACAAGTTGTTGTGGGCGTCAATTTTGTCGATTTACTTGCCGTTACTAGTCTTATCTTGATCCGGCGGCATCATGGGATGAAGCAGCCTGGACCGACCTTACATGTACACTTACGTGAGACAGGTTCCACCGACTGACATGCACTAGTTGCATAAGGTGGCTAGCGGGTGTCTGTCTCTCCTACTTTAGTTGGATAGGATTCGATGAAAAGGGTCCTTATGAAGGGTAAATAGAAATTGGCATATCACGTTGTGGTTTTGGCGTAGGTAAGAAACGTTCTTGCTAAGAAACCTATAGCAGCCACGTAAAAATTTGCAACAACAATTAGAGGACGTCTAACTTGTTTTTGCAGCATATGCCGTGTGATGTGATATGGCCAAAAGGATGTGATGAATGATATATGTGATGTATGAGATTGATCATGCTCTTGTAATAGGAATCACGACTTGCATGTCGATGAGTATGACAACCGGCAGGAGCCATAGGAGTTGTCTTAATTTATTTATGACCTGTGTGTCAACATAAACGTCATGTAATTACTTTACTTTATTGCTAAACCGTTAGCCATAGTAGTAGAAGTAATAGTTGACGAGACAACTTCATGAAGACACGATGATGCAGATCATGGTGTCAAGCCGGTGACGATGATGATCATGGCACCCCGAAGATGGAGATCAAAAGGAGCAAAATGATATTGGCCATATCATGTCACTATTTGATTGCATGTGATGTTTATCATGTTTTTACATCTTATTTGCTTAGAACGACGGTAGCATAAATAAGATGATCCCTCATTAAAATATCAAGAATTGTGTTCCCCCTAACTGTGCACCGTTGCTAAGGTCCGTTGTTCCGAAGCACCACGTGATGATCGGGTGTGATAGGTTCTAACGTTCGCATACAACGGGTGTTACCCAGATTTACACACGCAATACACTTAGGTTAACTTGACGAGCCTAGCATGTACAGACATGGCCTCGGAACATGGAAGACCGAAATGTCGAACATGAGTCGTATATAAGATACAATCAACATGAAGATGTTCACCGATGATGACTAGTCCATCTCACGCGATGATCGGACACGGCCTAGTTGACTCAGATCATGTATCACTTAGATGACTAGAGGGATGTCTATCTGAGTGGGAGTTCATTAAATAATTTGATTAGATGAACTTAATTATCATGAACATAGTCTAAAACTTTGCAATATGTCTTGTAGATCAAATGGCCCACACTAATGTTGCCCTCAACTTCAACGCGTTCCTAGAGAAAACCAAGCTGAAAGCCGATGGCAGCAACTACACGGACTGGGTCCGTAACCTGAGGATTATCCCCATAGCTGCCAAGAAAGCATATGTCCTTGATGCACCACTAGGTGAAGCACCTGTTTTCCCAGCAACTCAAGACGTTATGAACGCCTGGCAGTCGCGTAGTGATGATTACTCCCTGGTTCAGTGCGGCATGCTTTACAGCTTAGAACCGGGGCTCCAAAAGCGTTTTGAGCAGCACGGAGCATATGAGATGTTCCAAG
The DNA here is from genome assembly GCF_003073215.2 of Triticum urartu. Taxonomy (NCBI): domain Eukaryota; kingdom Viridiplantae; phylum Streptophyta; class Magnoliopsida; order Poales; family Poaceae; genus Triticum; species Triticum urartu. Next base: position 174,319,980 of record NC_053026.1, on the reverse strand, counting down.
AGCTGAAAATGGTTTTCCAAGCTCATGCCCGGGTCGAGAGATATGAAGTCTCTGAAAAGTTCTACAGTTGTAAGATGGAGGAGAATAGTTCTGTCAGCGAGCACATACTCAAAATGTCTAGGTTGCACAACCGCTTATCTCAGCTGGGAGTTAATTTCCCGGATGATGCGGTGGTTGACAGAATCCTTCAGTCGCTCCCACCTAGCTACAAGAGCTTTGTGATGAACTTCAATATGCAGGGGATGGAAAAGACCATTCCTGAGGTATATTCAATGCTGAAATCAGCGGAGGTGGAGATCAAAAAGGAACATCAAGTGTCGATGGTGAATAAAACCACTAAGTTCAAGAAAGGCAAGGGTAAGAAGAACTTCAAGAAGGACGGCAAGGGAGTTGCCGCGCCCGGTAAGCCAATTGCTGGGAAGAAGCCAAAGCATGGACCCAAGCCTGAGACTGAGTGCTTTTATTCCAAGGGAAATGGTCACTGGAAGCGGAACTGCCCCAAGTACTTAGCGAAAAAGAAGGCCGGATATACCAAAGGTATATGTGATATACATGCTATTGATGTGTACCTAACCAGCGCTCGTAGTAGGTCCTGGGTATTTGATACCGGTGCGGTTGCTCATATTTGTAACTCAAAACAGGAGCTGGGGAATAAGCGGAGACTGGCGAAGGACGAGGTGACGATGAGCGTCGGGAATGGTTCCAAGGTCGATGTGATCGCCGTCGGCACGCTACCTCTACATTTACCTCCGGGATTAGTTTTAAACCTCAATAATTGTTATTTAGTACCAGCATTGAGCATGGACATTGTATCTGGATCTCGTTTAATGCGAGATGGCTACTCATTTAAATCTGAGAATTATGGTTGTTCTATTTATATGAGAGACATGTTTTATGGTCATGCCCCGCTGGTCAATGGTTTATTCTTGTTGAATCTCGAACGTGATGTTACACATATTCATAGTGTGAATGCCAAAAGATGTAAGGTTGATAATGATAGTCCCACATACTTGTGGCACTGCCGCCTTGGTCACATTGGTGTCAAACACATGAAGAAACTCCATGCAGATGGACTTTTGGAGTCTCTTGATTATGAATCATTTGACACGTGCGAACCATGCCTCATGGGCAAAATGACCAAGACTCCGTTCTCCGGAACAATGGAGCGAGCAACCAACTTATTGGAAATCATACATACTGATGTGTGCGGTCCAATGAGCATTGAGGCTCGCGGTGGTTATCGTTATGTTCTCACCCTCACTGATGACTTAAGTAGATATGGGTATGTCTACTTAATGAAACACAAGTCTGAGACCTTTGAAAAGTTCAAGGAATTTCGGAGTGAGGTTGAGAATCAATGTGACAGGAAAATCAAGTTCTTACGATTAGATCATGGGGGAGAATATTTGAGTCACGAATTTGGCACACACTTAAGGAAATGTGGAATTGTTTCACAACTCACGCCGCCTGGAACACCTCAGCGTAATGGTGTGTCCGAACGTCGTAATCACACTCTATTGGATATGGTGCGATCTATGATTTCTCTTACCGATCTACCGCTATCATTTTGGGGTTATACTATAGAGACTGCCGCATTCACTTTAAATATGGCTCCGTCGAAATCCGTTGAGACGACACCGTATGAATTGTGGTTTGGGAAGAAACCTAAGTTGTCGTTTCTAAAATTTTGGGGATGCGATGCTTATGTCAAGAAACTTCAACCTGAAAAGCTCGAACCCAAATCGGAAAAATGCGTCTTGATAGGATACCCTAAGAAAACTATTGGGTATACCTTCTACCTCAGATCCGACGGCAAGATCTTTGTTGCCAAGAATGGATCCTTTCTAGGGAAAGAGTTTCTCTCGAAAGAAGTAAGTGGGAGGAAAGTAGAACTTGATGAAGTATTGCATCTTGAACCGGAGAGTAGCGCATCTCAAGAAAATGTTTTTGTGGTGCCTGCACCGACTAGAGAGGAAGTTAATGATGATGATCATGAAACTTCAGATCAAGTTTCTACTAAACTTCGTAGGTCCACAAGGACACGTTCCGCACCAGAGTGGTACGGCAACCCTGTCCTGGAAATCATGTTGTTAAACAATGGTGAACCTTCGAACTATGAAGAAGCGATGGCGGGCCCGGATTCCGACAAATGGCTTGAAGCCATGAAATCCGAGATGGGATCCATGTATGAAAACGAAGTATGGACTTTGACAGACTTGCCCGATGATCGGCGAGCCATAGAAAATAAATGGATCTTTAAGAAGAAGACAGATGCGGATGGTAATGTAACCATCTATAAGGCTCGGCTTGTTGCTAAGGGTTATCGACAAGTTCAAGGGGTTGACTACGATGAGACCTTCTCACCCGTAGCGAAGCTGAAGTCTGTCTGAATCATGTTAGCAATTGCCGCATTCTATGATTATGAGATATGGCAAATGGATGTCAAAACGGCATTCCTTAATGGTTTCCTTAAGGAAGAATTGTATATGATGCAGCCGGAAGGTTTTGTCGATCCTAAGAATGTTGACAAGGTATGCAAGCTCCAACGCTCGATCTATGGGCTGGTGCAAGCATCTCGGAGTTGGAACATTCATTTTGATGAGATGATCAAAGCGTTTGGGTTTACGCAGATTTATGGAGAAGCCTGTGTTTACAAGAAAGTGAGTGGGAGCTCTGTAGCATTTCTCATATTATATGTGGATGACATACTATTGATGGGAAATGATATAGAACTCTTGGAAAGCATAAAGGCCTACTTGAATAAGTGTTTTTCAATGAAGGACCTTGGAGAAGCTGCTTACATATTAGGCATCAAGATCTATAGAGATAGATCGAGACGCCTCATTGGTCTTTAACAAAGCACGTACCTTGACAAGATATTGAAGAAGTTCAATATGGATCAGTCCAAGAAGGGGTTCTTGCCTGTATTGCAAGGTGTGAGATTGAGCACGGCTCAATGCCCGATGTTCGGTGTCAAAACCGGCGGATCTCGGGTAGGGGGTCCAGAACTGTGCGTCTAGGCGAATGGTAACATGAGACAAGGGACATAATGTTTTACCCAGGTTCGGGCCCTCTTGATGGAGGTAAAACCCTACGTCCTGCTTGATTAATATTGATGATATGGGTAGTACAAGAGTAGATCTACCACGAGATCAAGGAGGCTAAACCCTAGAAGCTAGCCTATGGTATGAATGTTGTATGTTGTCCTACGGACTAAAACCCTCCGGTTTATATAGACACCGGAGAGGGTTAGGGTTACACAAAGTCGGTTACAATGGTAGGAGATATAAATATCCGCATCGCCAAGCTTGCCTTCCACGCCAAGGAAAGTCCCATCCGGACACGGGATGAAGTCTTCAATCTTGTATCTTCATAGTCCAGGAGTCCGGCTACCCGGACACCCCCTAATCCAGGACTCCCTCAGTAGCCCCTGAACTAGGCTTCAATGACGACGAGTCCGGCGCGCAGATTGTCTTCGGCATTGCAAGGCGGGTTCCTCCTCCAAGTACTTCATAAAATATTTTAAACACTAAGGATAGTGTCCGGCTCTGCAAAATAAGTTTCCACAT